>NW_005843306.1:145094-207583 GCF_000455745.1 Alligator sinensis
TCATTAGATTTGGAAAGGAAAATCTCCTCCTCAGCATGACTTTCAGCTTAACCATGTGGAATCATGTTTCATTATTTCTCAACAGTTGTGATAGGAAATCTGTCAGGCCAGGGCATAGAAGGGATAAAGGGCTGGAGCCATGAGAGAGTGCCTTAGCTTATGAACTGTGACTGCGCAGCCCATGCTTTGCACAGGTCAGACCAAGGGGCACATTCTTGTTTCAACAGATACTTTTGGGGCAGATGGAGAGTGAGGAGTTTACAGTGGTCTAAATTAATGTCAGCTTCATTGCTAAATAACAGTAGTCAAATACTCCATATTCAGTAGTTGGTAAAAATCCTGAAAAATATTCAAAGCAGAGTCTGAATTCCAGGAGTTCTTTGGAAAGGTTTGCTTCTTAATAGCTGTCTTTCTTAGGTACTGCTGTGTTTGAAAAGAGGCATATCTTGGCTCAACAGGGTTTAGATCAGTGATTCTCAACCAGGGTTCCATGGCACCCTGTGTGCTATGAGATCCTTTGAAGGTTGCTGAGAGGTATAAGGAAGTAAGCAGAGACTTGCTCCTGCCCAGCTGCTCCTCCTCTCTCCCTAGGGGTACCATATTTCCAGGTCCAAAAAAGAAGACACCTGTTGGGGGGGAGGGGGCATGGGAAATATGGTGGGGCAGGGGCAGTGACATGCCAGTGCCCTGTCCCTGCCCATTCTGTTGCGCCTCACTGACAAGCCACGCCCCCCCAGCCCTGCTGCTGCCCCTCACTCTGAACCAATGACCCCAGCCCTGCCAGTGCCCCTCGCTCCCAAACAACAGTACCTTGCCCCCCACCTCTTGCTGGTGCTCCTCATTCCTGACCTGAAGCCCCTTGGCGCTACCAGTGCCCTGCACACTGAACCCACAGTCACCCATCCCGTCCCCCATGCCCCTCACTCCTGATCCACAGCCCCCTGCCCCCTTCTCAGCCTTGCCAGTGCCCCTCGCTCCCAACCTGCAGCCCCCTGCCCTGCTCCCAAGCCCTGCTGGTGCCCCCACTCTTGACCCACATACACCTGCCCCCACCAGCCCTGCTGTCCAAGCAGTTCCCACATTTTGCACGCGCGCGCGCACACACACTCTCTCTCTCTGTTTCTACTTGGCTTGCCGGACCGCAACAGCCGCAAGCAGCTGGTCCGGGAGAACAGAAAACCTGGTCATTTGCTTTTCTTTTCAAAACCCTCCCGGACACAGCACAGGGGACCAAAAAGAGGACATGTCCAGGAACACCCAGACGTATGGTAACCCTATCTCTTCTGCCTCACCACTGTCCAGCCCTGATGGGAGTAGCCCCTCCCCACTGGCTGGACCCTCTGCAGGGAAGTAAGCACACACTTGTACCTGCCAGTTCACTCCTCCTCTCCCACCTCTGCCCTCTCCTTCCCCCACCTCAATCCCTGTAGAAGGATTCCAGCACTGTAATAAATAAATTAGTTTTTTAAATGGGGTGCCACTTAATTCACAAACATTACAGATCAGTGCCTGGGACCTAAAAAGTTTGAGAACTACTGGTTTTGACATTAAAGAAACCCATGCTCACTCTCATAACAGTAGAAGTTAAGCACAGTCTGGAGTTTCCCATTAAATTCTCCCTGGCTTACTCAACTAAGACAGTATTTTTTTCAATATCCCTATTCCTTTCCCTTTCTCACTGTAGGGATTTCTTTAGCATGAAGTACCTATTTTAAATAATTTAAAATGGTATTATAGATAGCATTGAATTTCCTTTTTTGGAGAAAAATGAAAATGAAATATCTTGATCTGGACATGTTACTGGAGGCCAGTTTTGTTTTCTTTAAGATCAAAAAACACGTGTGTATGCATGTACATGCATGTGCCCATATGCATGCGCGCGCGCGCACACATACACACACAAGAAAAGGGAAGGTAGAACATGCCGTTTTTGTCTTTGGTGCTCCTTTACTTGCAGTTTCATTTCTAGGAAGAGATGGGTGGGCTGAGCAGTCTTATTAGCTGTTCTGGGTCCTTGCATACCTGAATCATCACCAGCTGTTTAAAGCATTGTTTAGCTGCTTTTTTGGTCAGAAGCCCAAGGCAGTAGGCAGAAGATTGTAATCCTAAACCTAAATGAGGGTTAGACTGGACCATGAGGGTCACAGTGTTATTTTAGTTAATTGTCAGATAGAAAAGAATGTAAAGGAAAATGACATGCAAGGGAAGGCTTGGGAGCATTCCAGGTGGGGGTCAGGATTTCAGGAAGTCATTGGCCTGGTTATGTCAGAGAGACTTTCCAGATTAGGTCAATGGAAGCCCAGCAATTTTGTTGTGGAACTGAGGGTCCTGGGAGATGAAAGTGGCAGCCTTGATGGTAGAACTGGCTCTGGCCAAGTTTATATACACCCAGTTCATGAGTGCAGCCAGTGCAGTTTGTCACAATGTCCAACAGGGTTTGGCACCTGTATCCTATCACCATGAATTAGAGTACATTTTCATAACTAAAGCTGTAAATGTTGGCTTCTGTTTCTTGAATTCTTCAGCTTGTTCTTATGCTGACCCACCCGTGACTTTACCAGGGGCCTTGTTCAAGCTTTACTTAAACAATCCAGTCTATTGGCCTACAACGTTTTGCTGATTTTTATAAATAGCCGCATGTCATGGTCTGAGTTGGACTTTTGTCCCTTGGACCCTCTGTATGTCAATCTGTGCATCGTTTTAAAGATGCGGGAAAATGTTTAAAACCCAGACTTAAGTTCCTCCTTTAAGTAACTCTAGTTACATCATTGGAGTCACCAAAAGAATAGCTTATGTCCAGTCCAAATATAACACCTATCATCTCAGATGAGACCATTGGGCTGTTGAATCCATCATCCTACCTTTTGGAGCAACTGCTGCATATACTGGCATACTAGCCAGGAAATCTCACTCTGTTCAATGCACCTTAGGCTTTATCCAGTGTGCGGGCCGGGAGCGACCCAAGCCCTTTTCCACGCTGCATGCGGGCTGTGGCCAGCAGCCCGGGCACGCCGGGTCGGAGAGGGAAGGCCGTCGACCTGGAATTAGGCACAAACGCGTAGCGGTAGTTTACAAGATTGTTTACTTACACCGGGATGGCAGTGGTGCAGGCTGAAAACTTGCTTAAGTTGCGGTTACAGACAGGAAAGAAGAGAGGCGGACAAGAGTTCTAAACTCGTGAACTCTAGCCCAATCCGGCTGAAGGCTCTGAACACGCGAGCCCGTCGTGTCAGCCGAAGAAAATACTCATCCGGAAGAGCTCTGAATAAACTCACACAAAGTTTGCTAGGCTCCGTGGGTCCTTCTGCTCACTCATTCACACGGAGTTTGCTAGGCTTCGTGGGTCCAGTTCTTTTGCGCGCGGGAAGGGATACGTCTGGATTGCGCTCGGCGATGGGGAGAGGCTAGAGGTTGATCAGACCTCTGTTGCCTGCTTTAAATGCACTGGGTCCGTAAGGATCCACAGCGCTTAGAGATCTTCACACAGCGTGAAGTCTCCTCCTCCCTTGTTCGTGGAGTCCTCCAACTTGGGCGGAAACCACTCAAGCCTCTTATACGGCTAGCAAGCCAATCACTAGCCGCCACGAGTGAATAATTTAGAACTGGCCAATAATGGGACTCGAATTAGCATACAAATGGCGGGAACTCTTTGCAACAAGCACTTCTGTGCTGCAACAAAGTAATGCACCCTGCAAAGAAAGCTTCAAATTGGCAGGAAATCCTCCCTTGCACCGGGGTTTTCTTTTGCAGCAGAAAACTCCACCGTGCAAAGAAGCTGTAATTTAGCGGGGACAATTTAGCAGTTGCGAAGCACACACAAACAAAAATCACACCCTTTGGGTTGTGACATCCAGAACCCATAAAACATTCAATGTGTGGAAGTTCTTACATGCTTAAAGGAAATCACAAGTGCAGTGAAGTTGTATAAACTGACATGAGCCAACAGCAAAAACTTTCTTACTAAGGTGAGGTTTCTTCCTTGCTATTTTAGTGTTGAGACAAGAGCGTACAGTTGATAACAGAACAACAAAGAATTATGTCTAGCCCCTTGCACAGTGGGGTTCTACCATCTGACTGCAACTGCTGGATGGTTATAATGCAGACTGACATTCCCCCATACAGCATTGCCATTTTAAGATGTATACGAATTTTAGCTAATGCAATGGTGGTTTGAAACAACCAAGAACTATACAGATTCAGCAATAGAAGGTATAGACTGCTGGTGATGAGTGAGCCAGATAAGAGTAGCTAAAGAGATTAGCGTCAGCTCTCTTGATATATTTGGATAGTATATGGTGCTCTCCCTTTTAGTTCAGTGACATCTAAGAGCTACATTTGGTTTGACAGGGAACATCATCATTATTTGTGTGAGGGAGCCTGTCATGGCAGAATAGAGTTGTTAATATAGGCAGTTTTACTCTACTAAAAATACCATGGATTACAGCTACTAATATAATAATCTAAAACAATGACATACCACACCATTTTAATTTATTATTCAGTTTTCAGCTTTAGTTTCTTGAAATTTAAAGTTGGAAGTATTTCAAGTCTTGTGTCAAAACCTGTGTTCTGAGCTTTCTGAACTTCAACAGCTGGCCGAACAGCTTTCAGACAGTGGGTAGTTGATGAAGAATCTTTCTCAATGCCTAGTGAAGATAGTGGGAGCTTTTCCTCTTGCTTTCCTGGGTTTTCATTCAGTCTAAAGTAGGATGACTTTATGGGACAATGTGAAATCTAGGATCCTGCCTGCCTTCCCCTGCCCCTGCCCTTCCCCTCCGGTGCTGCAGGGAGTCAATGGCCTATTAATGACCTAGTGTTCTTTACTTCACCAGTGTTAAACATCGGTGAAGTTGCAATTAATGTTAATAGGGCTTCTTACTTCACAGCTCCTGCCACTCTGCCCCCACTCTGCCTCTGGGCCCAGGAGGCTCATTTTAGGTTTCATTGGCAGGGGGGGGCCCGCCTCAGGGGTGGGCAATTATATCGGGTGGAGAGCCGCTTACTGAGTTTTGGCAAGCTATCGAGGGCCGAGTGACAGGCAGCCAGGGGCAGATATATATTAATTTTATACATTTTTTTAGGGGCTCCATGGGCTGGATAGAATGGCTTGGTGGGCTGCATGTGGCCCACGGGCTGCATTTTGCCCACCTCTGCTCCAACATCTGGGACTGTCCTGGCCAACCTGGGACATATGGTCACCCTAGTTTAAAGCAGTGTATTTGCCTGGTGCACAGCGCTCTATTCCCCGCATATTTCATAGTGAGTTTATTGATGACATTGGGCGAAATCTCAGTTCTGTAAAAAACACAAACTTGTGTTAAATCCCACCGAAATAAGGTTTTCCTTATAACAAGTTGGTAGAGGATCTAAAATAATAGATGTGAGCAGCTATGTGACTGTTCTTTCTCTGGTTTCAGGATTCACCATGAGGTTAGGGTTTGTTCTCTTTTTGGCTCGGTTTGTGATCTGGCATCCAGGATCTTAAAGAACATGAAGAAACTTTTGAACACTAAAAAGCCATGATGCATTTTAAAAATGCATCATGATTCCTCTGTGAAATCCTATGAAATATGAACTTTCATTTCTACCCAGGAGAACTTATACAATCTTTTCTCCAATGCCTGATGATGGGTGTTTGTGCCTGAAAGCTTGCAATTAAAGATTTTTTTTTTTGCAAAAATCTTATTGGTTTAATAAAAGATATCATCTCTAATACAAGTCTGATTGACTTTTCCTCTAGACCAATACAGCTACAACCTGAATACATGATGCATTTCTTATTTCTCTGTATATTCAAAAGTTCAGTTTCTTAACTTCCTCTACCTGTTTTTCTCCATATAGAATACTCTTTTTGGTTCTTCCTTTCCACTTCATAACACAGCGAGGGCTTGGCCACTGAGGAGTGGAGACTTTTTAACAAAAAAAACCCAACTTGTGTTGCATTATAAACCTCAAAGCATTTTACAAACCTAAAGGCACTTAATCTCTATTTTAAATATTAGGAAAAATTAAGATTTAAGGGGATTTAACTGAAAAGGGTCCCAAAGTAAAATCTGAGTTGGGAACAGAATTAATGAGTGTACCTACTTTGAACTGTTTCCCAGCTTAATTGTGCCTGAGGACAGTACATGCACTTACTGCCTCGGTGTGTGTGGGGAGTGTCTGCAGCCATGGTGTTTTTTTCTCCAAGCTTGTTTTACCTGATGGACCTATGTAGTTTTCCAGCTTAGTCCAGCATAGATTAAATGGAAACATTTTACTAAATATGTAAGCAGGATGGTTGGAATTACAGTTTTCTTTCATACCAAACTTTAACCCCACGAAAAAGCTCTGCAGGTGAGTAACAATGGGGTCTTTGTGTTCTGTGAAGGGAAGGTGATATTCCATAGGTAGTGGAAATGCCTGAATACCAATGTGGTATGTAGGATGCCTACAGTTTGGACACACTTCTGATACATGGCTATTTCTCTGCTTTTTGGACCATTCTTTCCCATGTTTGAATGTTATCATGAAACCCACAGAGTCTGCATGCAATTTGGATCCTTTTACTATGCTGCTGCATTTCATGCTGAAAGTATCTTTTGGGTTTGTTTACGATGCCATTTGCTATTTCAACCTATTTGATTACAACTGGATAATACATCAGAGCAAAGGCTTCAGGGTCATGCTCTGAGTTTAGAAAGCTGCGTTCATAGAAGGAAATGAAGAGCTTTTTGAAGCTTTAAACAGTGTCTTGTTGAGGGAGCTGCCAGTGTCAGGTGTTGGTTGTAGCTTTCCCACTGGTAACTCCTGCTCCCTAATGCTTTTCCTTCCATTTTAACCAGGGATCATTTTTATTCTGCATAGTCTCTTACAAATGTAACTCTCTTAGACTTAAACTTTTTCTTCTCCTCTTAGGTTCTGATCCAAAGCCCATGTAAAGACTTCCATTTGACTATGGTTGGCTTTGGACCCAGCTGTTTGGCTGGTCAGAGAGGAGCACTAAGGGAGAAACTCACTGGGGAGCTACTGGGGAGCAAAGAGAGAGTCCATGTACCATGCTCTAGGTATTCATTCTTACCCCTTTAAAGATGGCAGAAGCTGTTTTTGGTAGAAGCCTCCCCAATCCTGCACCAGAGGGATGGGTTTTTTTTGAAGTATGAGGTTCCTAAGAATGAAGAAGAGGGTTATAAAACTGAAGATCCCTGCTCTGTCCTCTGAGATAGGCTTGGAGGGACACTTCCCCCTGCCAAAAAGAAATAAGCAGTTGACAATTTAGAATATCATTAACCTGTTCCTAAGGGACGAGTAGAAATTGCTTGCCTAGGAGCGAAACGTCATTAACTAAAGGCAAGAGAAGATGATACTGAGAAATGCACTGAGATTCTGCTAACCTGATTGAGAGACAGACCTGTCAGGTGAGATCCTTAGTGCAGGTAACTTTTTCTGTTATTGCTTTTTCCTCAGAAATTCAGATGCACATATGCAACAGAGAACACTATGGTTTTCTCCCTGTGCCCCTGAGGTCACACCAGACACTGCAGGAGGACATTGAAAACTTTATTCATGTGACAATCGAGGCAATGAGTAAGTCAGAGCATGCCATGCCCTGATGCTGGGTGCTTGGGGATGGTGTTTACAAAACTTTCCTTGAATTTTCTTTTTGACAAAAGAAAAAAAAATCTTCACCAGATCTAATTATTGTGGTATTTTTGTTAAATTAGATTTAATGTTTTCCGCCCCTTCCCATGATTGTTCATCACAGCAACAGGAAAGCACCACTACCAAAATCCTACCCTCTCTAAAATGCATGTTCCTATCCTGTCTTGGCACAAAATAAGTGCTCCAACATTATGCTTGGATGTTTTTTGTCACTTGGCTTTTTTGGCTTTGTCCCTCTCTTAGCACAGGTTAAATGCATAACGGTAACTGTGCTCCCACTCTGCCCTTCATGCCACAGTCCTTCATTGCACATGGGGAGGTATTAAAAAGTAGTGAAATAAACTGACTGGGCTGCTGTACTTTAGGCATTTTACTAAAAGATGCTGTGGACATTTCTTTCTTTTTTTCTGTTTTTAGTTGATCGTCCTCCAGTTGAGCCCTCACAATACATCTCTGCTCCTCCGAAACACCCAGACAAGATGGGATTTGATGAGGTAGGAGTGCCTGTATGTACGTGCATTATCATCAAGCAGAGCATCTGGTAGAACCCACTTCAGTTAAGCTGCAAATCTGCTTCTATTCACAATGCTCGTTTTCTTATGCTTATAACTTTCCAAAACATTCATGTTTTGGGCTGAAATTTCCCATGGGACTAATCCTAATGTCTTTACTCAGCTAAAAGTTCCACTGAGTGGAATGGTTGTTGGGCGTGCTCAGGACTTCTTCAGAACTTATGTAAGTGCCTGCACGTAGGTTTCGCTGCCTGATTTTTAAGTATGGAGCAACTGCAGTGGAAGCTCGTAGGAGCAGTGGGTGCTTATTACCTTTGCACTGCAGGTCTTTTTGTGTCTACATTCAAAAACCCAATTTAGAAAATGTTAACTTGGGTCAGGACCTGACCCAAAGCTCAGGGAAATGAGTGGAAATCTCTCCTTGCATTTCAGCAATCCCTGAAATCAGGCAGTAATCTAACAGTGACAGAACTAACATTGGAATCCAGCTTTTTGACCTGCCCCTTCTTGCTGTACCTACTAAATTTTGCTCTTTGGTACTTTAAAATGAGGGCTTTTTTTGTGTGAAACTTTCTCCTGCCTTACCAGTAGCAAACAAGGGAGCTATTTTCCTTCAGAAAGCAAAGCTTTAGAATGGAACAGTCAGCTCGGTTTATGGAAGGGATGTGTATCCTGATTGAATGCGGTACCGTGCTGTTCCCAATTGCATTTTCCTGTTTGGGAGCCACGTTTCTGCTGAGGCTTTCTTGTTTTGATTTTGGCCAAGACAGTTGGGGACATTTGTGCAACAGAACTCAGGAAGTTTGCATAAATCTCTCCAGCAGCTCCTGTCTCTGTCAGGAGTATAGCAGGTCAGCCAGAATTGGAGACAAAGCATCAACAGAAGGTGACTGGGAGCAAATCAGAGAGAGACATTGTGCTTTGCATGGATAATATTTATTCTTTGCATAGAGCATTTACAGGTCCACACAGTGCCTGCTTGCTTAGCTGTAAGTGAGACTATAGTATAATGACTGAGAGTGTCACTAAAACCAGGGGGACCTTGTTTTTTTGCCCTTTTTTTGGCTTGGGTTTGTCTATCTATTTATATAGTATCATGAAGCCCAGACTCTGCTTGGCTGTGCATGCTTGATCACCTCTGTTTGTAGTATGGCATGTGTCTTTCTGGGCTGTCTTTTGTGGCTACATTTGCTTGCCCATTTTGTTTTTATTATTATTGCTGCATTTGGATGTGGCTCAGTCTGTTTTTTGCTTGACTGAGGTTTAGACTGCACTTGTCTTTACTTGCGTGAGGCCAGAAATGTTTGCACTTTACCCACTAAGGTATGTGCCTGGCCTGCCATCCATCATGGCCCAGGGAACATATGTTTGCATAGTTTGGACTTGGTGCTACATAGAAATCTCATTCTTCTACCCAGTCTTTGTGTCTGTGTTACAATTGTAGTTCTGACAAGACAGCAGACTTCCAATATCTGTAGTGATTAAGGCAGGGGCGGGCAAAATACAGCCTGCAGGCCAGATCAAGCACTTTCAGCTGGCCCGCAGGGCCCCCCAACAAATTGTGCCCTGCCCAGCTCTTCTGCCTACAAGGGTGAGAGCAAGGTGCCCACGTGTACATGCAGCCCCAAAAATGTACTCTGTTGCCTGGCTCCCACCCTCATGGGTGGAAGAACTCAGCCCGGCCAGCGTGCAGCTTCCATGTGGGTCTGCTGCTGCAGCCCCCGGGGACCTGCTCTGCTTCCCTGGTCTCCTGCTTGCTCCGAGCAGCAGGTGGGGAAGCAGTGGGGGCAGGGCTGCAGCTGGGCAGGAGCATGGGGCTGGGGCTGGCAGCAGTGCAGAGCCCATGCGGAGGGGAACTGGGTGGGGAAAGAGCTGGGGTGGGCAGCATGTGGGGACCCCCCACACTCCCTCCATGGGGTGCAGCCCCGGCAGGCAGTGGCAGCAGCAGCAGATGAGGTGCTCAAGGTGCAGGTGCCTCGTGGGGCGCAGTTCTGGCCAGCACTGCACATTGCAGCAAGGGGCGCAGCCTCCGCTGGGCTGCCTATATCGCCGGCACTCCCTACCACTCACATGCAGCCCCTGCACTCACACAACAGGGAGGGAAGCCCCACGTGCTAGAGCCAGCTGCCTCTTCCAGGGTTGCACAGCACCGGAGAGAAGCCCCACATGCTGGAGCTGGCTGCCTTCCCTGCAGGGGCTGTACTTCACGGGAGGGAAGCCCCAGGTGCCTTCCCCTGGGGGTGTGGAAGGCAGGTGGCTCCAGTGTGCAGGGCTTCTCTCAAGTGCTGTGCAGCCCCAGTGGGAAAGGCAACTGGTGGCTCCAGCACATGGGGCTTCCCTCCGTGCTGTGTGAGTGCAGGCACTGAGCGTGAGTGCCAGGGAGCGCACACGATATAGGTGGCCTGGTGGAGAGGCTGTGCCCCTTGCTACGATGTGCAGTGCTGGCCAGAGCTGTGCCCAGCGGGGCGCCTGTGCCCTGAGCACCCCACCTGCAGCTGCTGTGCCATGGGGGGACCGTGGGAGGTCCCCACCCTCCCAACCTCTCTCACACCCACACCCTGCCCACATGACCCCCAACCTACCCTATGCCCCCCACGCACTCACACCCTCACAAACCTCCCCACAATCTACCGCACAACCACACCCTCCGCTCCCCACCATGCACACCCACCATGCACACACCACACACACACACACACACACACACACACACACACACACACACACACACACACACACACACACACACACACACACACACACACACACACACACACACACAATATACAAAACTAAGAATTTATTTTTGAGTTATTATGCAACCACCTCTATATACAGTACGCAAACACAAATCATGACAAAAATATTTTTTGTAATAAAATTAAAAATTGTTATAGTAGGTGTTTGACTTTTATTGCATGATTTGTTTTTTGGGGGTTCTAAGATGACAACCCCTCCCCTCCCAAAAGGAGTATTTCCAGGGGACAAGGGGAAGGACTTCTAGTGGCAAAGGTCAAGGGTTAAATGGTGGGACTTCTGGTCATAAAATGGAGACAAGGGGGTGGGGCAACTGTCGAGGGGTGGGGCTACCCTTGCGGCCCTTGACAGCTCACCAAAACTCATTAAGCAGCCCTCCACCCAAAATAGTCGCCTGCACCTGGATTAAAGAGAGCCTGCTTCCACCTGCCCCCAGATACTAGAGTGATGGAGACATCAGTAATCCTGAAGAGAGAGAGATACAACACTGTAGAAAGGTCTCTGTCCTTGACTACCTGCTGACCCCTTGCCCCCTTTGCATCTGTGATGAACATGAAGGCTCACACTTCACTGGGCAAGGAAGGGCTGAAAACAGAAGCCTGTATCTGGCAGTTAAGATCCAGAAGTGAATGGCACAATTGAAATCAGCACTTGCTTGAACTCCACAGGGGGGGTTTTGCAATAAAAATGGGATGGTGACAAAGTGAAGCAGGTAAAAGTCAGGAAATGGCAAATTTAAGGTTGCCTGCCCAATCTTAACTGCTTCCTGGTGTACATATATTACCATGCCAGTTTTAATGACACGATCACATACAATTCAGGGCCTCTTCTTTTAGTACATACAGCACTTGGGGAATGTGGCAGCTGTTCAGTATGATTTTTTTATTTCATTTCATTTTACTATTCATTATATGGAGTCCTTCTTTATTCACTGCCCATAAAGGTCCATCAGCCGCATGGAATCCTCCTCTGTACGATTAGAGCCACTTTATAGTACCTTTATTTTACCAGACCAACCCGAGTCCAGATCAGTATCTGATCTGGCAGGTCTCTTGTCCTAGACACATTGTTGCAAATCATAGTTATATGCAGCATCATGCTAAAAGAAATTCAGCTCATCTTTCTAAACACGTATGTGTGTGGAATCAACAGGATGGCAAGTGCGCATGCAGATTTTGATCCAAAACCCACTGAAGTCAAAGGGAGTCCTTCCTTTTGACTTCAGTGGGCTTTGACCTGAACCCATGCTGAATGGGAGTTCTGTGCACATGCATTTGTAATGACAGTGGAATATGGGCTACATAAAGAAAATTACATCATATTACAAAGCCCAGCATCCACATATAATGTATGATGAATTAAAAAAATTAGAACTCGCTCAAATGACAATGGATTTTTACGTGACCATGGACAGACATAGTAACATGGAAAAGAAAGCGACAAATACTTTTCTTTCTCAGGATTATAGGAGCCAAAGTCCTGCAGACTGTTGATGAGGTTTAGGAACTCAAGTATGAAAGGGCCAGATTTAAAAAAAAATATTTTGGCCTCCAAAGATGCAGATAGGCATGCAGTGGGATTCCAGGTGCCTAGCTGAATCTTTAGGGGCTGAAGTCACTTTTGGAAATTCAGTGTGCTTTTGGAAAAGCACTTAGGCAGTTTTCAAAATTTGACTCCATGCTCTACTCACATTTCACCTTTCTGTCCCACATAGGTAAGCTGCTAAAACTGATCAAAGAAAGTCAGAAGTCAGAGAATTTTTCTTTACTAGACTTTACTGAACTTTCTTTACTAGTTCTTCTTCCTACTTCCTTTTTATTTTTGAAAATCTACTTTTCCCTCTGACTCTTCATGAAAACAAGCTGCATCTAAGAAAACACATTCAAAATTTCAGCTCCAGAGGTACAAGTTTGATAAAATTTATAAACAATTTGAAAACAACTCCCTTTACTGGAAATGTTCCTGGCACTTTAACAAGGTCTAAAATCTATTAAGCTTTGGGAGTAGTTATGATCTGTACTTCACATGGAGCCAGAGTTCTGATTTCTTTCTCTTCCCACCAAGATTTTCATGATCAACCTGAAGCGTCGAACAGACAGGCGGGATAGAATGCTGCGGACCCTCTATGAGCAGGAGATTGCAGTCAAAATTATGGAAGCTGTGGATGGAAAGTGAGTTCTGTCTGGTGTTGCATGTGCTATGAAAGGTCTGATTCTGTGTAGCAGGCCTTTTATATTTGATGCTCTGACTTTGTTAAGGAAGGTGGGCTTACTTAGTTTTTCATGTACTGTGATGTCATTTTGCAAAAGTAGAAGGGTATTGTGCTGCTGCTGTACTACTTCTGCCTCTTGTTTTAATCAGCATCCATTAGAGAATCTGTGAGGTAGTTCAAGCTGAGGAGTAAAGGTCAGTTTAAGGCAAAGATCTGTGAATCACTTTTTTTTACAACACTAAAGAAAGGAACCTCCTTTGGAGCATTTGGAGGCATTTAAATATTCCCTTACAATATTCCAACCCCAAATTCTGCAGTATTGTGTTATGCTACCACTGTCCTAGTATGTATAACTGCACATCTCAAAACAATATATCAAGCCCTATTTTAGAGCTAAGAAACCACAGCATTGTGGTTAAAGCTGGGATTTTCAATTGGTTTTAAGACAGTTGGGTCTCGAAATCCCATCCAAAAGTCCTTGGGACTTCATTGCCTAACTAGACCCTTCTGAAAATCCCAAGCCAAGTGACTGAAGAAGGCCACACAAGAAATCACAGGCAGAATTAGCTGCAACTTTTGGATCTCTCAGTTTTTCTTTGCTTGCCTAGTGCTAGGGTAATAGAACTATAAAGTGAAGCTTCCCATAAAAAACAGTAATTCTGACTGTTCCAATCCTATGGTCCAAGCTGAGAGAAATGCAAAAAATAAGAAAAATCCATGATAGTGTAAAGTGAACAAGATATCCTATAGTTGTATCATTTGGATCCTCTGAAACGTTACCAAAATTGGCAAGGTCAGATTCTGGATAAACCACTGTTAAGACTACAGTTTCTTCAATCTATTAGGTTAGGAGGCTAGAGTAGCCTTACCTAAGTTTAGCTTGAGTTAGAAATTAGTTAGATATTAAACAGTAGGCAACCACGTGTGCAAAGGGCTCCTAAGGTCAGGAACACTTTGGTTTTTCACTGCCAAACCATTTTGCTGACTCTGGGCCTGAGTAAAAAAACAGTAGGACTCACGAATTTTTCCTAATACTTAAAGAAGGTCTCTCTTTCTCAGGGCATTGAATACAAGTCAGCTAAAAGCTCTGAATATTGACATGCTACCTGGTTACCGGGACCCTTACTCTTCCAGGCCATTAACCAGGGGTGAAATTGGCTGCTTTCTTAGTCATTACTATATCTGGAAGGAGGTAAATAATCTCTGTTCTCTCTGGGTGTTATAGGGTGCTGAGGGAGGGTAATGGTGCATGTTTTTAGTAGTCTCTTTTATTTTGCTATAAATAAAACCACAATATTGAGTGGACTAAGATTTTTAAATATTAGTGTTAATGGGACTCCTAAACTTATTGAGGCACATTCAGCACTTAGTAAAAAGGAGCTGAGTACCCCTCAGTTCCCATTCTGCTTTTGATATTCAAGCAGCTCCCAATCTGTGCAACTTTATCCAAACATTTTTTAAGGGCCATTTTTACTAACTCTTTAGCAGGTCAGTTTGGGGCAATTTTGATCTGGGCAAGGTGGGATTCAGAGGATTTTTTCCATTCTTTTATTATTTTATCACAAAATTCCCCCACGGAGATTGTGCAGAAAAACAATCAAGCATGGACAACTTTGATGTGAAGAGATTGATACGGGTGTTGATCAGATTTTTAAATCTTGTGTTCTGTAGACATCAAGAGATTACCTATGGTAGTGTGATTTTATCATGATTTTATCACGATTTTTTTCCATTATGAAGTAGTCAGTTTTGAATAAAAACTTGGGAAACTGACTAGTGTGGTCTCAATACTGGGCCATTTTCATGTAATCAAAATGAAAAGCAGAAACTTCAAAAAAATTTCCATTCCTACTGAATGTTTCTCCCAGCCAGGTTGTGCAGTGCCACACCCCTGCATGGTTGCTGAAGACCTAAAACGCTGAACGTGCTACCCCAGATCATAAAGCACCAGCCTCTTTAGCCTGACTTAGGATACCCAGGTTGAATAGCCATAAGCTGCAGCATGTTCAGCAACTTCTGTTATGTGCCTCAGCCACCACTAAAGGGGAACAGAGCATTCTATGTTCTATATTCTATCGGCTAAATTACATGCTTCCTGTGGCCAGGGGAGTTTGAGTGCTACGTGTATAGTAATGAGCAGGGATCCTGGTTTTCTTTGATAAAAAATTGCAAATTCTCTGATAAAAACCCTAAAATCCATGATTAAAATGAAAAGCCACTATATATGTATTGTGTTCAACTGATATCTATCTATCTATCTATCTATCTATCTATCTATCTATCTATCTATGTGCCAAGTTGCACCCACTGGGCTGCAGAGGCCCAGAGGGAGGGCAGCAGGGCGGGGAGCCCAAGCCCGCACTGAAGAGCCTGCACCCGCCCCTGTCCTATGCACAGATCTGGGAGGCATGGGTCCCCCTACGCCCCCTGGGGAGTGCGTGCAGCTGCAGGAAGACAGCCCCATCCCCCCGCCTCCTGCTCAAGCCACCTACATCCCCATCCTGCTTCCCGCTGGGGCCCTGTGGCCATGCATTCTGGCCCCGGGCCCTAAGCCCCATGCACCACCTGGCTGGGCAGCAGCCCTAGCCCTGCCTAACTCCCTCCCTCCCTCCCTATAAGAGCTCTTTGCAAAACTGCAAAATCCACAGGTTTCTCCATCAGAATGAAAAAGTTGCATTTTTCTCAGGTAAAGGGGGAAATCCACATTTTTCTCTGTTTTCCCATGGGGAACAGAAAACCCAGAACCCTGGTAACAAGAGGATTGGGCTATATCAGGGTAATATGGAACATAATCAGAACATTCAAATCTTCCTGGACAATCCATGCTGTGTGAAATGAACACGCTGGGTTGGAAAGTAGGAGGTGGAGATGACTGGAGAAAGACAAATGTGATGGTGTGTTTTTGTTTCAGAAATAGGTCTGGAAATCCAAGTGAGGTTAAGGGCCTTATTGTACCAGGTGCTGTACAAGTATAAAATAATCAAAGCCCAAAGTGTGTGACTGTAGTCAGCCGCATAACTAAGGCTGGGTAACTGTGGCACCAGCCTGGGTACCCCAGTAGAGTAGGACACAAGAGGGACAGACATTGCTGCTGTCACTGGCCTGACTGCTACCACTCAGGGCACAGAACCTGGTTGTTATGCCTTGGTTTGTAGTGTAAACAGGATACAGTACATTTTTGTGGCAGAGAGTAAAATGCAGAGTTTTAAACCAAACAGCCTAGAACCAGTGGAAGTGACTTGAAAAATGAGAAGTTGGGTACGACATTCTGCAAGATCTGCTTTAAATCCATTGGTGTTCACCTAGCATCATTGGCTGTTTTTGTTCAATCTAGTTGTACCAAACAACCTACTAATAGTACTAGTGAGTAGGCCTGTGTGAAGCAGCTAGTATTTGCTTCGAATTCAGCTGATTCGGAGGACAGTGATTCGATTTGGTGATTAGAATCACTGTCCCAAATCGATTCGGCTGAATCTAATTTGGAGATTTGGATACTGCCGAATCTCCGAATCAGCCAGGCCCATCCCTGTCCGCTCTCCCAGCCCAGCAATGGCTGCCCTGCCCACCCCAGCTCCTGGCACTTGGGGAAAAAAAAAAAAGGTCTGCCTCACCGGATGCTGCCGGGCGGGGGAGCAATCCCCGCTGCCCTCCACTGCTGTCCCATACTGCATGGGGTCTCTGCACAAGCCCCCATAGCCCTGAGGCCACTGCAGGAGCCGAGAGTCCTGGGGTTTTTCTCATTTTTTGTTTTGTTTTTTTTCTTAAAGGGCCAGAGCTGGGGTGGGTAGGGCAGTCATGGGAGGGGCTGAGACAGCGGGGCAGTCATGGGGGTGCTGGGGGAGCAGGCAGGGGCTGGGGGCTGGGGGGGATCCCCCCATAGTCCCCTCCCCCAGTCCCCCCTACCCTGCTCCCTCCTTACTGGGTCCGAGTCTGACTGCAGCTCCCCGCTGCAGCCACCGGGGACTGTTCAAATCATCGAAGCTCTCCAAATGTTTTCCAAAGATTCGGAGAGCTTCGAATCATTTAGGACCTTTTAATTGGTCCCCTGATTCAATTCGGATTTGGGGGATCCCCCCATAGTCCCCTCCCCCAGTCCCCCCTACCCTGCTCCCTCCTTACTGGGTCCGAGTCTGACTGCAGCTCCCCGCTGCAGCCACCGGGGACTGTTCAAATCATCGAAGCTCTCCAAATGTTTTCCAAAGATTCGGAGAGCTTCGAATCATTTAGGACCTTTTAATTGGTCCCCTGATTCAATTCGGATTTGGCGATTCGGCCACCAAATCAGGCCGAGCCTCCTCTGAATCAAATCACCACCCAAAGCTTCAAACAGCCCTACTAGTGAGTAAATAGTGATATTCTCACATTAAAAAAATAGCGCATAAGAGACAAGACCTGACTTTTGACATGCTTGACTGTTTTTGTCCTTTATGGACCATATTGTTGTTAGCTATGTTTACTTTAACCTATTATCAAGGGTAGGCAGGAGCATTTTCTTGCTCCATCTTCCCATCCTAAACTTCCTCCTCAAAAAAGTCTAAAATATTTAGATTCTTCACTGTCGTTTGTTGATGGTGATGTAAATATGAAAGAAAGTGAAGAGCTTAAAAGTCAAATGCATAACTAATCTTGTAAGTGTAAACCTTTTATTTTTTAATTTTTTTATTTACAAGGATGTGGAACTAACAGCCAGCATCTTAAGTGAATTTTACTTTTCCTGCTGTAGCCGGGTTGGAGCTTTGTTGCTTTTCTATCTTGAATGCGAGATCAATGTCCTCTGCAAGTTACCATCCTCTGCAAATTAGCTTCCAAGAGAAATTAAAGCAAAACCCACCAAGCAAGACTCAGCTATTGTAGGTCCAGTAAAAAGATATCACCCAGAACAATCCTTGCCACTCACATATTTCCTGAGCCACCTCTCCAACACTACTAAAATATGTTTTCAGAAGCTTAAGTTTAGAAAAACCATGTTCTCTGCTTGTGACAGATGCCAGCAAGTTTATTAGAACCCAGAGTGCAATGGATATGTTTGGTAAAAAGGACAAAAGCTTATTTTTGCACAGAAACTCCAATGTGGCTGTTGGGCATGTTCCAGGGTTCAGCTGCCTGCCAAGAACTTGAAGCTCATTACAAAGATCCAGGGCATTTAAAGTCTTCATCATGCTGTCCATTTCTTAAGACAGTGCATTATTTGTGTAATTCTTTGTGGGGCATTTTTAATTTTTCAGACAACTCCTGTAGAAAAATGGACAGCTATGGTACTCTGTAAATCATAAAAATCTTTCTGTGGCTGGCTATGGCAGTATTAAAAATAACAGAAAAAATGACTTTATAATTCTTTTTAGTTTTAGTTAATTGTTCATCTCTGGCCTCTTAATCAAACCTTATCTTTTTATTTCAGACTCTTAAATTGAGTTTTCCTGTGGAAAGGTAGCTTTGATTTTCCAGCTCATCAATTCCACTTTCCAGTCTCACTTCACTTAAGAATTTTGGAAGCAGATTATCACATGTTGGTGCATTACATCTGAACACTGCAGTGAGATTACAGAAAATATAAACATTCAAACCCCAGTGAAAAATACTTCAGTTTCAATGCAGCGACTTCCAACATCATTGAATAGGAGACTCAAAGAATGTGATTTACATGGGGCAGAAGTGCTCTTTTGTTCAGATCTTGAATGCTCTTCTGAACAATTCTTGTTTGCTTTTCCTATTTGCCATGTTGTCTAGCTTTGATCTTTCAGATCATAGAGTGAGATTTGTATTTCTGTTTGCTCTTCAAGGAGAACTTCTGGCATTCCAGTGCCTACAGTATGTCGTATTCAAAGATCCAATAAAACATTCTTTGATTATAACAGTGCCTTCTCTTGTCCTAGTTCCTGCTTCTGCAGAAACAAAATTAGCAGTCATTGTTGTCTGCTCTTCTTGCAGCTGAGGATGATAAAATAATTCTTGGCAGCGTTCAAAGCCAGAGTTATTTCCACAAAATTTGAATAATTTCTTTTAGATTTTTTTTTTCAGGTAATGATTATTAATTTCCTTCAAGATGGAATTCATTGGAGATGCACTTTCATCATCAGAGAATTCTTTCTAAAATTTAACATGTTTCACAGCTTTCCCAGAGCAGGAGGAATAAAACTTATCTGATTGTCCCAGGGGAACATTTTCTAGTCCTTGTAGCCTGATCAAATAAAAAAGCATTTCTAAACAGCTTGCCAGCATTCCAGAAGAGAATTAATTTGATGTTTGTATCATTTGTCAAAACACACACACACAATCTTACTTAAATCTCTCCACATATGATAAATGGTCACATGATCTCCTGAGTTCTTATGTTTTGTTAGGATATTCGGTAATTTTTTTCAGTTTTGAACTCTATTTTAAGATAAAGGAAAATCTCTGAAACTAAACTACTTGCGGAAGAAGCAAGAAACAGAAACAGCTGAATCATTGGCTCAAGAAGTTTTTCTTGACTATACTGCTGTCTAAGTAAGGCTTGGCACTGATGTCCTTGGAGACCCCAAATGCTTTCCATCACCATTTTATATGATGAATGTCTCCCTGTCAGTCAGGTGGGTGACAACAAGTTGGCAGCCAGGACTTTGGTCACTCATGGCCACTTTTTTCCTGGTAGAAAGCATTCTTTTCCCTTTAGAAAACTTTTGTAAACAGGTAAGAATCCCTCCCACTGTCAGCACCTCCTTCCTTTCCCTTCCATGCTCAGCAATACCTCCCATTCCTCTGTTTCCCACTTACCACTGCTGCTGTCTTGAGCTGACCCAGGGGCAGGGAGAGCTCCAGAACCACTCCTGTTCTGCTCCAGCCAGACTGTGCAGGGATCTGGGCTCAGCTGGGCACACAGGTCATGGCAGGAGGGTTCCTCTTCCCAGCCCGTTTACTTCAGGTGTTCCTCACCAGCCTGGGAGCAGGTACAAGGAAAGGGGAACTTCCCTGCTGCTGCCACTGTCCCCAGACAAGGCTGGCTCTCTATGCAGCCCCCATGCAACCCAGCTGGAGCAGGGTAGTGGGATAGAAGTGGCCAAGACAACAACAGTGGTGAGGGGTTCTCCCCTTTTTGCACAGAGGCATAAGTAAAGAGAATGAAGGGGGTGGAGGGAAGAGGGAAGGTGCTGCTGAGTTTGGAGAGGAAGAGAGGGGATGCCAAGTGTGGGGTGAATAATTCTTACCTGTTTCAGGGGCTTAAAAGAAGTCTCTGGCTGTTGTTCCCACAGTGTGGTCTGCCTACCTATCTGGAACAGAGAAACTGGGAGTGGAGGGTGTAGCCACCCCTACTGTGCTGGTCACTGCTCCTGCACCCCTGTTTTTAAAATCCTGGATCCACCTTTGGAACTGAATGTGTTGTCACCTTTGTGACTTTCCATTATTTGAGCCTGTCCAACAGAGGCAGCTCAGGCTTGCTTATATCCTGCCAGTGTGCCTCAAACCTGACCTGACACCAGTACTGGGGAATGATAAAAGTGGGAAATCTCTGAACCTATTCATCCCAGGGGATCCTCACTCAGACAGTGAAGCAGTCATGTAGTGCCAGTAGGGATAGTAGTTTGCCTCCCAGGATGACTCATGCCCACCTGCAGGCCCCCCATGGGTGAATGATGAAGGTCAGGTGACAACTGTTGGATTGTTTCATCCCTTTGTAAATGGTCTTTGAGCTCTCCAATACAGCATCAGGGCTTGGTCCTGCTCCCAGAAGAGTCCAAAGCGACACTTCAGTAGGTGTGGGAATGGACTCTTAGTAGTGCCTGAGCCACAGCAATCCCTTTTTGAAAATGTTTATTCCAGGTGGTGAAGAGAGAGCTAGAGAAGACGCTCGTTATTGAAGATGATGTGCGCTTTGAGCATCAGTTTAAGAGGAAGCTCGTGAAACTGATGGATGATATTGAACGAGCGCAGCTAGACTGGGAGCTCATGTAAGTGACGTTTCTTCTGAGAGCTTTCACTGCTGTCGACCAAATGGGAATTCTCCCTCTGCATCCCCTTTCCAATCATGCGCATATTGAGTATTTTAACAATGCAAATGTAGCAGACCTCAGATCATAATTATAATTAGAAAAGGCTGCCTGTAGTTTACTGGAAAAGCACACTGGAGGCATAAGTTTTCAGTCAGCAAACGGGTTCATCTTCAAAGGGGCTTGTGTGGATAAAGCTTTGATAAAACAAAGCACGTTGCAGGTACTGCCCTCTTTAATGAAGAGCTGCATCCAGTGGTATAGGAATGAGTTCAGGAAGGAGTTGAGTTCCCACTGAAGCATTCCCCCTTTGGCCTAAGAATACATGTGCTCACTATAAGGCTGGGAGAAGAACAGAGGGTTTGAATCCTTTTGTTTACTCATATAAGAAAAAGCTGATTCCAAAAGAGCATCAAAGGGAACCCTGCAAGCTCGCCAGCAAATGTACTTTGCCAGAGACCTGTTCCAGCCTGAGTTCATTGCCAGTGATGTTCAGCACTAGTGTGCAATCTCCAAGAGGCTCTGCATTAGGTCATTTAAAGAAGAAGCTGAAGACCTTGCAGAATTGTTCCTCTCTCAGGACGTTTTTTATCAGTCACTGAATTTGGTGTTCTCCATCACCCTAGACACACATCCATACTTGAGTCCAGTACTTCTTGCGTACCATAGACAAGAGATTTGTTTTCAGATAAGTCATCTCTGTACTGTGCCCCAACCTTTTGACAGTTGACTGATGGAACCATAGCCAGAAGCTCCTGGGAGTCTCCAAACAGTCCTCCAGTATTTCACCGGGTGTACTTTCAGTTGAGAGTGGGTTGTATTCTCTGTGTTCCTCTGGATTAATATGAGGCCAGTCATGGGGTAGGAAATTCCATAAGCTGCATTTGGATCGTGAGATGCACTTAAGTGAAATGACTGGTTTAGAGCAGGAAGGCCTGAGGTCCTAGGCATTGTACACTTGCACTGTGAAGCCAACCCTGGAAATGGGCCTTATATTCATTGCCCTGGATTTCTGCCTTTCAGCTACATTGGACGGAAAAGGATGCAGGTAGAACGGCCTGAAAAGGCAGTTCCAAATGTAATGAACCTTGTGGAAGCAGATTATTCTTATTGGACGCTGGGATATGTAATCTCCTTGCAAGGGGCTCAGAAGTTGATTGGAGCTGAACCTTTCAGCAAGATGCTACCTGTAGATGAATTCCTGCCAGTCATGTACAACAAGCACCCTGTGTAAGTAAATCATGCTTTTAGCTTGTGAAGCCTACCTGCTTTGTATGCACTGTCTGGCTGTAGGATCTTGAATTGGATCCCATATTGCCATTTCTACAGTGTATCTCCGTGTTGACCTGGCTGGTGGAGAAGGGGACTGGGTATTTTGGTCCTTGGATGTTGCCAGCTGTTACAAATGTTGGGCAAATTAATTGATATTTCTGTGCCAGAGTTTCTGTTAAATGGGTATAACAATGCCTACCTCAGAGAGGCCTTGTGAGACTGACTGATTGATTTTGAATCTGATCTTTAGATGGAAGTAACTGTAGCAGTATGTGGTTATGGTTATTTAGGTGATACCTTATTTGGAGCCTCTAACTTGTTTGCAGGGCCTGGACAAGATCTCCAGGCAACCTAGAGCATTTTTAAAAAAATGCCCGTGCATAAGAGTCCTTGCTGTTGTCTTTTGATTTCATTGTGCTACATTGTTTAGTGTTTTTTTATTGCAAAAGTGTGTGTGTGTGTGTGTGTGAAGGAGTAGTGATTGTGAACCAACGTTCAGCCAGAATTGTAAACATTATCCATTTGTTTGTGGAAAGTGTGCATTTTGTCATCTAGAGACAGTCAGGCTGTCTAAATATCTTGGAAAGTGATGTAAGTGTCAAGGGTCAGGAGGATTCTCTTTAAGGATGGTCTACATTTTGTAGAAAGTTTCTTTCATGTACCATAATGCTCCCACTAACTGTCTAGCTACCCACTGTGACATCTTACCAAAACAATTTGCAGTGCCACATCTGTGGTCTCTCTTCTCAACAAGTAGAACTCTGCCCCTGTGTCCACACATTTTTGTCTTCTAAGAACATATCTAAGACAGGCCTTTGTTCTCCTTTTGACACCTCATGCCCATCATTGGATATTTGATTCAGTTGACATTGGCTGGGTGCATCACTTGGCCTTATCTGCACCAGTAACAGTTCCTCTGATGGTAGCAACTCAGGCTACTACTGGGTTGTCTGGACCACCTGTAAGCAAGGTTAGCATATGTGTCACTTAAAACACCAGCAGCCGGTTAACAGTAGTATTTCCACTACTGTTAACATCAGGAAGCTTCACTAGGGAGTAATGGGAGGCAATTTTAACACCATTGGTATAGCTACAGCCTTTTATGTCTGCCTTCTCTTAAGGGGATTTTTCAAAAGTATTCAGGAATGATCTTTCTTGATTCCCACTGAAATCATTGGTATTAGTCTTAGTACTGGGAGACTTTCTGTTTACTTCAGTGGAAACGTTTCTTTTAGAAATCCCATACACAGTTGATTTGGGAACTTATTGAAAAAATTCAGAAGCTGCATGTCCAAAGGCTTTCACAACTTGCACTGTCCCAGGGCTCGCCATTACCATAAAAACTTCTCCAATTGGAGCCAAAAGTCAATTTTGCTTCCTGCCATTCTTGTCTCGTAGCATGCTACCCGTGTCTCTCTCCAGAGAGGGTTAGTTCTTAACTGACAGGAGAAGTGTCTGGTTTCTGAAATGCCTCAGTGCAAGGTTGTCCTTATCTGACCATGTAAAGATCATTTTTTCTGAAAAGTGGTAATTGTGTTCCTACCTTTTTGTACAGTTCAGCCTTAAATTATTTGCCCAGGTCCTATGAGAAGAATGTAAGCTTGCCAACCTGTCAATGCTTAGTAGACTGGCTTGTAAGCCATGAAAAGGCAAAGAGAGTCTAGTGATGCTGAGCAAGTGTTGTTTCTGCTAGTAATATTGTTTTCTCATCTTCAGAACGAAGTACATGGAGTATTACGAGTCCAGAGACTTGAAAGCCTTCTCGGCAGAGCCCTTGCTTATTTATCCAACCCATTACACTGGGCAGCCAGGTTACCTCAGTGACACAGAAACCTCCACTATCTGGGACAATGAGACGGTATCCACTGACTGGGACAGAACACATTCTTGGAAATCCCGGCAGCAAGGCAAGATCCACAGTGATGCCCAGAACAAAGATGCCTTGCCACCACAATCATCTCTTGACACATCATCATCAAGGGATGAACTATGACTCCCCAGTTTGCTGTGTGACTCTAACCACCGCTAACCCTGCCTCATACTTAAGGTTTCTCCTAGAAGCTTGTAGAGCTGTTAACATGGTCTCCATCTTATCATCTTTAATGCAAAAGCAAACTGAGTTGAGCCTGGTCTCTTCTTTCTGGGTTTGGAGTTGAACCAAAATGTTCCAGGCTGCCAGAAGAACAGAGACTTCTAAAAAAGCATAACACAAACTGCAGTCCATTCTCACGTGGACTTGTAATGTCGACACTTCCATGGAGCAATGAGCTGGCTCCATGGCTTGCTGCGTTTACATGAATAATCACAAAAATTCCTTGAATGACGACTTTCTACAGTTCCTTGTGTAGAATACTGTATTTATAAAGATTAATATATAGGGGCTATGAGTGGATAAGCATAATACCTTTTTACATAGATGTTACCGTGCTGCTGCGTAACACTAACTGTTGTAGGTTTGTGGTTTTTGTAACCCCTTTCTCCAAAAGAAGCTGCAGCTGTGGTGTGTGTGTGTATTGGGCTGGGGGGAGTTTCTTTCTTTTTTTCTTTTAAAAGGATCAGAGTCAAGATCAAAATGACTTTCCAAAGTGTCTGCCTCTGTGTTAATTTCAACACTTCAGAGCAGTAATTCTCAGCGTTTTCTGTAATGTGGCCTTTCCCCCCCACCAAACTCTCTCGATTTGAGGATTTCTTTCCCGTAAATTTAGAAATCTCTGAATCCCATGCACCCAGGGAAAAAGAAGGGTGTTTGAAAACCCTGAAACCTGTGTACAGGCTCCAGAATCAAAGCCTTAGCTTGAGAACTGATGCCTTAGCTTACTAAAGCTGACAGCTATTTAAAGATCCAGTGTCCCTGTCACCTCTTACAAAATTTGCTTACTGAATAGTGAAGCAAAATCAGTCAGACTTACTTCCTGTTTCTTGGATTTCCTTCCCAATTAATATATTCTCCCCCCCCCCCCCCCCAAAAAAAAAAAAGCTTTCACTCACATATATGTCTTAAAAATATTTCTATGCATTTGGAGCTTAAACTACTTGACAGTATTCATTTTAAAAGAAAAAAATGAAAATGTTAAGTGTCAACTCTACAATTCATTGTTTGAGAGCCTCATTAGAATTGTATAATACAAGACAAAAAGGCAACTTGCCTTTTGTGTATTTTTAAATGTGAGGAGCAAGCTTATCCTTTTTTGGATGAGTTCTTCTATACTCGAAATTGGCTAAAATGTCAGCATGGTAAATCATCTATTTTATAAAAGGGTCCCATAATTCAGGTGATTATATACTACATTACTTAGATTTAGCTGATGGTAGGTTAGATCTTTTTCTATACAAGATGAAGAACTGAGGAAAAAAGACCTCCTGGATTTAAAATTCTTTAGATTGTGTCAGCTGCTGGATGATCTGTACATTTGAGTGCGCGGTTATTTTTTATTTTGTGGGGTTTTTTTACTAAATGCTGATAATGTTGTGCTCTTTCCTAAAAGAAAACATATATTACTTCCTATCAGCAGGTCTGATAATACATAGATCTCAGATGCAAGATGTTTGGCTATGTGTAGTCTTAATTTGCGTGGCATGATCTCTGATTCTTGAATTCCAGCATGGTTTCCTCTGACTGTGACTGGTGACTGACCAAGGATTGAATTCACCACACTGGTTTGGGATCAACTCCAATGCAGCAACTAAGGTATTGCTCAATGAAAGGAACACTCAAAAATGCATTTTGGAGTATGTGAGCTCTCACTGGGGGAAATGGGAAACTTGAACTTGACTTTCCAGGGAAGCCAGTCCCATGATGGAGTTGATTTTGTCTGCATCCAGGTCACACAGACATATCTGAAACTGCCTGATGCAGTCTAATCAACCTTTTTAGACTCAAGTCACCCCTTGCAAAATGTCATCTCATTTTTTTGACTGTGGAAAAATAGAGCAAATCTTCTCTTGTAAAGACCTCAGACAGACTATAACAGGTCAGAATGTTTTTGACACTGTTATTTCCTATTTGAAATATCTGGGTTTATTGTGTGTAGGTGTTTGCACAACTAACAGCGGTAATATTAAGAGTCTCCCTCCAGCACCCTAAAAGGATCTTCTGGCACCTTGGTTGAGAATTGCTGACATGGGGCATAAGAGTAGGGGGTCTTCCCTGGGCCTTAGTATATGATTTTGGAGAGGCAGGGGGTTCCCCTTTGTGAAAACTCCATTGCCATAATCAGGTCTTTGTTTTCTAGACAGCTGTGCTTGCATCAGCTCCATTTACAGCCTGGGCAGCTAGCAGGTGTCAGTGTTCACTAATAAACTGCTTGCCTTGTAGCGTATTTAAAAAAAACAAAAAACATTAAAACGATGTATTTGAAAAACTTAATCAAATTGAAGTTAGTAGTCTTTCTAATCATCAGAAAGGGCTCGTCTTGACCTGAGTGAAATCAGTAGGAAACTTGATGTAGTCTTCAGTAAGGGAAGAGGGAGGCATTTTTGTGCCATCCTCGTTTTAGCAGCATTGAACCAGAATGTCAGTTTGGAACCCTAATGGGAGTTGAAACTAATGGAAGGTATAATGGCCTCAAAAACAGGGGGGAAAACCATGCAGAATTCAGCTTTTTTTGCATATAATTGTGGGCATGAATATGGCATCACAAATATTTCACTGAATTTCAGATTTCCCTCAGAGATGGGATGCATTTTAAATGTAGGTGGCTTTGCATAGGAAGTGTATGGAAATATTGAGATATGCACCTTTTACACCGGGACCATCTCAGTTCCCTTTCATTTCAGAGGTAAAGCTGCCTTTGATGGAAACAGAGGATAGGACACGTTGCTGGTCAGACACATCTCCGTTGTATATGTTCAGTACTGGCATGTTCCGGTCTTGGTGACAGTAAAGAAAACAGCAGCAGAATGTTAGAGAGAGACGGGTGTCTTAGTGCTCTCTGTCCACCATTCTCTAGGCCAGTTATTTCCAAATTTTTTGCAATGGCCACTGTCAACTTTCAGTATTTTTCACTCCACCTTTTGCTTTTATCATTAAACTTTTAATTGGCAGGGAAGGCGGTCTTGTGCAATTGTGGATCATGTTTTGGGAACCACTGCTCTAAGATAAGTGTCACTTCCTCTGAATATAGAAGCTGCTGTTGTGAGTACATATAAGTCCAACATAACTCTTATTCCTTCCTTAGCCACTTACCTAATATAATTTTGTTTGATGATCAGGCCTGAAGTGTCATACAGCCATAACCACAAGTTGAATCAAGGGTTTATGATGAAGGCTTGAACAAACAGTATGTTGTAGTATAGTGTACATAGAGATACTGCTTTGCAAGCTAAGTGTTTGTGTCTCACAGGCAGATGTTGAACACTTCTTGGTAGTGTATATGTATATGTACATATACACTACCAAGAACACTACACTGTAATGTATATGTACATATACACTACATATATCATACGTATATATATATATATGTATCCTCCATAATAGCCCAAACAACTTTGGAGAAAACTCATTGGAAATTGTTGGGTATTAATTTCTCTGAAGAGTCTGGCAACGACGAAGCCATAATAAACTCAGAAGTAGGCTGCTTGTTCTCTATGCCTGCTTTCTGTCTCACTTGTTTCCCAAATACCAACTGTTATCTGTGAAAAATGGGATGAGGAACAAATCATTAAAAAAAAAACAACCCTCTATTTTCTTAGTTTCCTACTGCAATTTTCTGAGCAGCAGTTTGGAGCCCTGACACCAGTGTCATTCAGTAGCTAACTGTCTGGTTTCATTGGAATTATTTTCACTTTCCCTAGCTATGTCTCAACACCTGACAGCTGCTTGAACATTCCAGGGCCAGCCACATGAAAAAACACCATCTAATTCCTAATGTTATCGTAATTTTGGTAAAATATTAAAGGAATGTTGAATCAAAGGTATGAGGAAGAAAAAGTAGCAATAGGGTTGAAAATAGATCTTGCTAAGAAGCATTCTGACTTTTGAAAAGAGATCTTATTCATGAGAGAATAACTTTTTTTAAAAGACTACCTTTAATAGGAATTTTTAGCTAATAAATATTTTGCTGCCTTAAAGAATAGAAAAATACATGTTTTAATTGTATACATTTGGCCATCTAAAAGTCCAGGTTCTACCGCCATTAATACATTGTGCGGACGCTTGTCTATGCTTTATGTAACATACTGTATGGATAAAAACCAAAACTGACCAAACACATTTGTGCACTGATTCTGCTAAAATACAATGAAAATGGAACATCTTTTGTACATGCGTGTAAACTAAGGACATGTTCTGAGTCTTTGTTTGGAACCAACCGTCTTCACTTTCGAACAAAAGCACAATTTGGAATTAAGATATTCAGACCAGAGAGAGCACGTTGCTATTTAAAACAGAATAATTATTTATCTAGTGCAAAACACTAGGACTTTTTAGGATACTCACTGATATCTCAAGTCTTTTCATAGTTCTTTACTAAGGTATTGTAGCCCCAGGTTTGAAAAAATAGTACTGCAGAACTGGTAAAACACTCTCCAGAGTTATGTAAAATTCATTATCTGAGTTTATTAAAATAAACATTAATATTTTAAAAAGAAAATGTATTCTGCAAGTGTTGCTTACAATTCAATATTTCATTTATGGCTTTTAATTAAAAACTTCAATGAAGCTTGTGTTCTGGAGAGACTGGCATCACAGAGTTCAGAAATGCATGTTTAAAGTTTCACAGAAAATACCAGATGTGGAAGCCTCTACAGAAGGTTAAATGCCTTATTCCATCTGGAAGGATGTACCATGTCAGGAAATTGTTTATAGACTAAGGGCAGACATTCAGGAGAGTTCAAAATGGCCATCTAATCTAACTTAATTTGCCCTGGGTGTGGACCTTACATTCAAACCCTGTCTCATTGATTGGAAATCAATCTAAACCTGTAATAGTAGAAAAGTTCTGCAACACAGACCAGACTAAAAATAGTGAGACCTGGTCTAAGACAGACCTAGATGAATGTACTATCAGACTTTCTCAATCTAGGTTAGACCTCAGTGTGGGTACAGTTACTTGCACAGCCCTGGCACTGGATTATTTTTACCCCGCTCCCCCCACAAATCCCCATCGTGCACACTGCTCTAGTTGCCACCATTATCAGTGTTCACCACTGCCGAGAGCTGAGCAAGTAAGTATCGGTGAGGGAAGGAGTCAGGGGGATGGGGCTGCAGGTTCGCCAGGAGGGCTGGGGGCTAAAAATAGACCCTGGTCCTTGCAAATCCTCCTGATCCTGCCAAACCTTCCTGGACCCAGGAACCCCCTGCAGATCCCACCTACCCACTGATCCCTCCCGTGGAATGTGCCTGCCCCCCCACCCTCCAACAGGTTGTGCCTACCCATTCCCCCCATGGATTGCACCTGACCCTCATTCCCCCACCCATCCACCCATGGATTGCACCTGCCTCCCTACCCTCCCACAGATTGTGCCTGACCCTCAGTCCCCCACGCATTCCCCTGTGGATTACACCTGCCCTCCCACTCCCCCTCTGCAGATCATGCCTCCACCCCCCATCCCTCTGCAGACACCACATGCCCCCTGACCCTCTGCAGATGCCCCCCCCCTATCTAGGGTTACCATCCATCTGGGTTGGGAGTGAGGGGCACCAGCAAGGCTGGGGGAGGTCAGGAGTGAGGGCCACCAGCAGGGCTGGCAGGAACAGGGGGCTGTGGGTCAGGAGTGCAGGGCACCGATGAGGCAGGGGGTGGCAGGGGGCTGCGAGTCAGGTGTGAGAGGCACCAGCAGAGAGCAGGGAGCCTTGGGTACAGAGTGGGGGGCACCGACAGGGCTGGGGGGGGACAGGGGGCTGCGGGTTGGAAGTGAGGGGCAGCAGGGAGCTCTGGGTCAAGAGTGAGGAGCACCAGCCAGCAGGGCTCCGGGGTGGGAAAGGGGCTGTGGGTCAGGAGTGAGGGGCACTGGCAGGGCTGGGGGTCAGGATATATACCCCTTCCCCTCCCCTGCCAGGTGTCCTCTTTTTTGAAACTGGAAATATGGTAATCCTACCCGTATACCTCCCACGGATCATGCCTACCCACCTTTTTCCCCTTATCCCTCCCAACCCTTCTGCCTGCCCACCATCCTTCACATGGACTGCACCTACCCCAACACCTCCCACTCATGCTACCCCCCATCCCTCTGGCTCATCAAGCCTGCCCCCATATCCTCCATGAATTGTGCTTGCTCCCGCATTTGCCCCCCATCCCTCCCATGGATCATACCTGACCTCCTAACCCACCCTGGGAATCATAGCTGCACCCCCACCATATTGCCCCTGCCTCCCTACCCCCTGCAGACACCACCTGCCCCCCAATCCCTCCCGCTCATCGCTTCTGCTCCCCTATTCCCTATGAATTGAGCCTGCCCCCCATCTGCCCACATATCACACCTGCCCCTCCCCACGGATGCCTCCTGCTCCCCATTCTCCCTACAGGTTGCGCCTGCCCCCATCCCTCCCGCAGATCCTGCCTGCACCCCAATCTCCCCCAGCATGCTTGTCCCCCAGCTCTCCCCACTAGCCTCCCCATCCCGCCTTACCTTACATTGGGTGGCTTTTTTTAATGCAATTTAACCTCCCCCTAACCCTCCTGGATGTCTTTACTTAGTTGTAACAGATGCATATAAAGAAGGCAGTGGCTGTAGATTCCTCAAAATATTGCTACAAATATATAAGATCTGTGGTCATTTTGGACACTGTAATAAATATGTCTGTCTTCTCTTTTTTTTAAACAAAAGGTAATATAGTTACCTCTCACAGAAACAAAAATGCCTGTGTGGACTAGTGCAGGTAAAGAGCTCTGCACCTGAAGAGTGATTGCACGTTAAAAAGAGGTACGTCAGGGAATCTGGAGTACTTGCAACTGTACATGCAAAAGGCCTCGATTCCTGTTAAATAGATTAGCTAAGCATAAGGAAAAACACAATGTAGTGGCATTAAGACAGGGACAAAGTCCAGAGAAATAGTGTTTTTGAGATTCCTTGCCTTGTTCGTTAACAAAACATGACATTCATCCAAAAGCAAGCATGGCCCAATATCCTAATGCTCTTTGGAAAAATCCCAAAATGTATTTTCTGGCTTTGAACAAGTGCAAAATAGTTTGTCAGCTGTGTGAAACAAACACACACAATTGCATTTTCTGTTGTGTTTTGAAAGACAAGTGTTTTGAGAGGGCATCAAGCCTTCTTTTTCACTGACGCGAATGCCTCTCAGAGGCAGCAATTGTTAGACAGGATGATAAACTAGCAACCTTTCAGCTCATCCACACCCTTTGGAAATTGGTGTTATCATTCAGCTAAGGGCTGGTTGTGTCGTCCTGTTCAATTCAGGTGAAATTTTATTGCGATTTTTCTTCTCTAGTTCATAAAAAAATAAATTTTCAAGTCCTTGTTGTAGTTAATACTGGCACAAAGGAGAAACGTTTTCCTAGGAGAAGAGTTAGTTTACGAGGAATTCTTAAGATGAGGTTTGTTGTTCCAATTTTCCCTGTAAAAATGACCTCACCTTCCTAGGCTAATGTGCAAAAAATATTTCCATAGTCTAGACTGTCCCATAAGTCTTTTGCCGTCCACCTCTATACTAATAGAGGGAAAGAGATGTTTCTATCTGTATTATAGTGAATGCTCACTTTGCATTCCAGATTTGAATACTGATACATTCATCTGCTGTGATTTTGTAATACTGGATGGTATCAAAGGTCCATATCAAAATCGAATCTCCTTTGTGTTAGCTCCTTCTCTTCAAAATGCGATTTTGCTGTGTCTGTTACTCCAGCACCCCCGCTGGGCCGTCCTAGGGAGTGTCAGGCTAAATTGGCTCCTCTTTTTCACTTGTCCAAAATCCCATGGTCCAAAAATTAAAGGCGGCTTTTTTCGTAGCATGAAGTCAAAATTCACCTGGCTGTTCATGCCATAGAACACATTAGCGTTGTCTGGGAAGACTAACTCTGCAGAAAGAGGAAATAAAAGAAGTGTTAATTGCTGTACTATGGATAGTAGCACTACAAGCAAGCACAAAAAATTTGTGAGCATTGGGGGGTGCATTTTGGCTATGCACATGCCCCTTTGAAGTCTAATTATGTTCTTTAACATGGTTTTTACTAGTTATAACATCTACTTTTCCATCAGCAAAAGTATGCGAAGATGTAGTACCATCCAAATTCATGCATCTGAAAGTTTGATAACACCAGATTTACCCGTGCACTAAATGAATCAGTAGCATAATGTATACACACAGGGTTTTAAATTTAGGTTGAAAGGCAATCATTAGACTTGCTTTCTTAATGCATCATTTCCATGTGTGGCTTTGTAGAGCTTGCATGTGTTGGGTTCTTTATTCAACAAATAGGTAAAGACAAATTCTTTTACATTCAGCTGAGACAACCCCTTCACTTCACCAAGAGCCGGGGTTGAACCTTACCTTTCAGCATCAGAATAGGTTGCTACTACATGAGCTTACAGATAACTGTCTGCTAGCAATGGGAGAGAGCTGTTTTCCAAAAATGTGTGTGTACGGGGAAAGGGAACAGAGGGGGATTGGGTTGCTGGGTCCCAGAGGTGAGCAGAAGGAAGCCTTGTTTAGCCCGGCTTTTCCCCCTCCCTTTGTATACTCTTTCACTTTAATGGTTCTGACAGAGCCCTGGTAATTCCAGTGCAGGGCCTAATACTGTTGCTTATTTGATGGTGGTGATAGTTTGGCCTCAGAATGGTCAGTGGTTTATGGTAGACTCTCCTGCCACTGAAGATAATAGGCAGGCTTAGGGCTTGCAAAACACTGTGAGAGTAAAATGCATGCAATCAAGTAGTCCTCTGCGAAGGTGAAGCTATTCTATGAGTAATGCACTGTATTTATACAGTGCATTAGGACATACAGTAATTTATACAGGCCCAATAGGGTCTTTGACCATAAGTACAGCTTTTGGCATTACAATAGTACAAATAAATAGTTAAGTTTAGCATGGGCATGCAAAAACTCAAACAGCTGGTGGGCAGGATCCCATGGAAAGTAAGTTTAAAGGAAAAAGGAATAGGGAGAAGTTGGTTGTACCTTAGAATATTAAGGGCACTAGGATATGGTATCCCTGTGTGAGGAAGGTTAAGAATCATGTCAACAGGCTGGCTTGGCTAAATAGCAAATGCTTCTATGACTTGAAACTTAAAAAGGAATTTTTCAAAATGTAGAAATGTAGCTACAATACAAGAGATGAAAATAAAGGAAAAATTCAGGCAGGCCAAGGCACTGCAAAACAGCTAGTACGAGTCAAAAAGCAACAAAAAGATTTCTGTAAAGTTGGATGTAAAAGACCAAAGGAAGTGTAGGCCCGTTACTGATTGGGGAAAGGTAACTAAAATTACACAATATGGAGAAGGTGAAGTGTTTAATGACTTCTTATTTCAGTCTTCATGAAATTTGTCCTAGAGGTCTCAAGGAACATTTAGTAAATCTGCAGATGACACCAAGCTAGGTAGGATAATAGAGGCTCTAGAACAGAGGTTCTCAAACTGTGGTCCACAAGCTCCATTCAGGTGGTCCGCAGAAAGGTTGCGGAACAATCGAGAATAGCTGTACTTGTAAAGTAAGACTACTGATATTAAAATATGAGTTGTGCACTTTCATTTGTAGAACAAAAAAAGTTTATTAAGTGGTCCACCAAGACCCTCAGCAATTTTCAAGTGGTCCGTGAAAAAAAAAAGTTTGCCAACCACTGCTCTAGAAGATAGGTTCAGGATTCTAAATGACCTTCACCAATTGGAAAATGGTCTTAAATTAAATAACAATATAGTAGTACAAGCTAAATATGAGGCAACAGTATAATACTATTACAAAAAAAGAAAAAGAACAATAGCATTATACTATATATTCAATTATATTGAGCATTGGTGAGGCCTCAGCTGGAGAACTGTAGCCAATTTTGGGCATCATGCTTCATGAGAAACAGACAAATTGGAAAGAGTCCAGAGAAGAGCAACAAAAATGAGGAAAGGTCTAATATTTTCCTACACAGGAAAAGTTGGAAGAACTGGATTATTTAATCTGGAGAAGATGGAGGGGGTTTTATAAGTCTTCAAAAAGGGTTGTTACTTATAAAGAGGATCTATAGTTTTCTGTGACTATAGGGGGGTATAGTAATAGGCTTAAATTCCAACAAGGGAAATTTAAGATGGGCATTAGGAAAAACTTCCTAACTCTCAGGTGGTGAAGTAATGAAACAGATTACTGAGAGAGATTGTGGAATCTTTGTCATAGGTAACAGGTAGGTAGTTTTTAAATGCAAATCAGACAACTATTTGTCTATGATGTTTTAGATAATGATGATCCTGCCTTGAGCAGAAGATCTGGACTAATAACCTCCTGAGGTCTCTTCCAGCCTGATTTTTCTATATTTCTATGTTTGTCTGTAAAATCTAGACCTAAATTAAAACTTGACTGGTCTCTTCGTGGGTAGATTTGACTATACAGAAGGACTGTTTCTCATGGCAAGCACTGCACCATCTTCAGCACTAAGCATGCTGCCAACACTTTATATACTGAGCCCTAATAAGGTACTTCATGGAGAAAAACTATCTGGAAAGCAACCAGGGAGCTGTGTGTGCAAAACAGCATACTAGCAGGAAAGAGAACCTTCCAGGATGAGCATGTTAAGGATTTTTTCTCAATAAATAGCTTCCCCGTGTAGCTGTCGCAGGAATCTTTATAGCAGTCTAGACTAATTTGACTATCACAACTCTAAATAAATCCTTCCTGTGCAGTCATGTAATGTCCCATTGGATTTGTCCCGTGCTGGGGGAAGGGGAAGGATGGAATGTCTGGCATGCTGTCAGACAGTAGTGATGACATGGTTGTCAGAGATATGCTGTGCAGCAACAGAGAACAATCCTAGGGAAGGATTCAGAGCTTTCCTAGTGCAGTGATTTCCTGAGAGAGGTTATAGCTAAAAATATGAACGCACAACACTGACATCTTATTTCCATATTCCTTTTGCATCAGTTCCATTTACAAGTTAAAACAAGCTGCTTGACATGGCAGGCTTGGAAACTAGTAGGGTTCTGAAAAGCTTGTCTGGGCTCTTTCTGCTTCTTCCATCCATCACCAATAATAAAGATTCTCTGCTCAGACTGTAACAGGGAGCCTCTCAGTGCTGGCCACCCGCCTGTCCCTGGGCTAACCCCCCCAGCCAAACTTTCCTGCCATGCCTTGATGATAAAAATATGACAGTTGATACTAAGGTGGGAGGCTGCCCATTGCTCGTCCTGTTGACAAGGGCCTCTGAACATGCTCCAACCTCCCCTTACACATGTTGCACGCCTCACACATGTTTCTCAGCTAGCCGGCACTGGGACCCGAGCTCCAGAGTCTCACGTGGGACTCTCACTCCCCACTAGAGCTGGTGGTCCCAGCACCCTCATGCTGGGCTCATTCTTATGTCCTTTTGCTCCCCCTTCATGGCCACTCATCTCTCAGCCCCTCACTGGGACCACTCCTCACTCTCAGCCCCTCACCAGGACCACTCTTCTCACTGAAGCCACACACAGCTCCCTGCTGTGACCTCAGGTCTCTCGATGAGCCTGGGCGCTGCTCCAGGTCCCTCCCCCAACCTGGGCCCTGCCTCAGGACCCCCGGGAGCCTGGGCTCCCCCTGCATGATCTCAAACCCACCAGGGATCTGGGGCTGGGGTTAGGAGGTGCCCCATACTCGCCTTTCACTGGGGAAGGTGCGTGGCCTGGCATTTGTGGGGGGGCTATCCCACCACAGGTAGCCCCACCAGGCCTTCCTTCTCCAGCAGGGTGCAGTTTTCTGTCATGTCCAGGACACTGAGGCCTCCTTCTTCCCCACAGCCTCACCCTTAGCTCGAAGCTGTTCCAGGAGCAGCTTCTCAGCCTGATGTTTCCTCCTTCTCTCTCAACAGCCCTCTGTGGCCCAGCCTATGTACCTGGACCCTAAAATGCCCACCCTAATCAGGCACCTGGCTGCTGCCTGTTTTCAGCCCTTAAAATGGCAAGCACCCAAAGGTGCACTACCACACTGACCTTAACTGCCAAGTTTGTGGAAGGTATACGAAAAGAGAAGACAATGCCATTTGCTTTTTTACACTAATATTGCCTTTCCAGGGGCTTATAGGAATAGCATTTCACTTTCATTCAGCAGATAAAAAGGACAGGGTTCACAGAGAGCCTTTTGTTGACTTTAATGGGACTATTCAACAAACATGAGGTAGGTGCGTGAGTAGAAGCTGAATCAGAGCCTAAGAAAGAAGGTATAAAAGTGCATTGCCTGCTTCCTAGAAAGTCTAATATTAGTCTATCCAGCTTCCTAGAAAGTCTAATATTAGTCTATCCAGCTCTCCCCTTGAAGTGGCCTCCACTGCACCTTGCATTTAATATTTCTGGCATACAGTGGACAAACAACAGTGGAGAGTTTCTGGCTCATTAAGAGCAAGGGCCCAAGCTAGAACCTAGGTCCCGTTCCCATCCAGGCCAGCATCCATCTCACTCAGCCACACACCATCTAGCTTGTTTGCCTCATGGCCCCACATATCTCCCTTCTGTAGCTACCCAGGGGACCAGCTTCAAGTGACTAGAGAGAGGGGTCTGGATAATGCCTAACCTGTGGTCTGGTAGTTACAGCATTTTGCTAGGAAGCAGGAGATGCAGATTCAAAACCCCTTTGGGTAAGGAAGATGGGGCTAGACACTGGGTCTCCCACACCCTGGATGAACAGCCTTACCATTAGCTTAAACAATAAATTATGGGAGGACCCTCATTCTCCTCCCACCTCTCCAATGTGTTTTTTTTTTTGCCAGGCTATAGTTTCATAGTACTGCCTACTGGGTGTACCTGACCTGTTTGTGGTTCCAAACATGCCCAGCTGGAGCACAGCCCTACCAAAAACTGTAATTGTGTGGCTGTGGCCATGTTGTTTAGGCACATAAAGTGAAATGGGATATAGCCCGTTCACCTGCATGGGCAATAAAGCAGCCACGCTAATTTCATACATCTAGTAAACTTCAGTCTTCTCCAGGAAGTTGTTGAAGTCAAGAATGTAATGACTCAAAAGGGGACTGGACATATCATAACAAAATTTGGCTTCAGCCAATACCTGACTGTACGAAAGGGAGGCTCGATTGTGCTGCACCAGAATTAATATTGTTACACTAAGTTTACACAAGTAATCACAAAAATTCCTGGTACAGAAGTCTTAGATTTTTTTAAGCAGGATGGATTTCAGGGAATGGATCTGGATTGTGCCTTCCCATTCAATGTACAGGTTGTGCTCCCAGCTATTTCTTCTTTTTCATTTGGTCCTGACTTCAGACTGCCATACACCTTTCAGCTGTGGCTCTCTAATTGTAATCTTCCCCAACTGCACCCATGTAATCCCAAAGGGGAGGAGAGGTGTGCTCAATTATATTAGGTGTAAAGGTGCTGAAGGGTTTCCTCGGAGCTTGCAAGCTCAATCAGAGTGTTTGCACTCTCGGGACAAGGATCTGCAGCAGGCTGTGTAATGCATGCACATGATTGGAGAACTGTATCTCCAGGGTGGGAAGCCTGGGAAAAAAACAGGGGAGACTAGCTTGGGAGAGGGTAGCTGAAGCTGTGGGGAGACGGGCTGTTTCTGAGGGGGCTGCTACCAGGACAGTTGCTTCTGAGAGGATGACTGGCAGAAGAATTGTGACTGAGTGAGCTGCTACTGAGGGCAGAGGAGCTACCAGCTAATGAGTACCCAGGATTGCCTGGTATCCTTTACTAAAGGAGCAGGGGTTGTGCAAACAGGTTCCCCTCCCCACTCTTAAGATCCCTGGGTACAGGAAGTCACTGGAGGGAATCAGGGACAGGGGTTGCTAGAGGAGGTTTTCTGGGAGAGCTAGAGAAAGCATCAGGGAATCGCGGCTGTGGGAGCTCCAGCAGAGAGCTCAATAAAGTACAGCTGAGAAGGGGCACTCCAGGTGCCAACCACAGGGGAGCTGCCTTGGGAAGTGTCTGTGGGAACGTGTGAGTGATTGCAGGCATCCAGGAAAGACTGGACAAGGGAAGAAACCCTGGTCTCTGGAGCAGCCACACCTGAGGTCCTGACAGGCACCCCCATCTTCTGTCCAGATGACGGCATTGCCACTCCTCTTCTGAGGCAGAGGGAGCACCGCTCCCCGGGGCTCCGCTGCAGCCTCTCCACAGCAGAGCTACTTTGCTCTGGATAGAGTGGTTTTGTGGAGACCTGGCTGACTAAGTGTATATACCTGTTATATACCTATTATAAGTTGCCTGAGTGTTAAAGCTGATAACATAATTGCTTTTGTTATAGCTATAAATATTTGTTATTGATAAATATTTGCTTTATCTGCTGGTATAGATTATTATTTAGTTCATTGAAAATATTTTGTTTGTTATTTGAAATTGTTAATCTCTCAGTTATTATTGTAAATAAATTATTGTAAATAGTTATTTAGTGTGTGGTCTGGTGCAGGGAGGACCACAGGAGAGCACTCCAATGAGTAGTGCTCCCAGCCCATAGACAGAGTGGGAGTAGACCAGACCCATTGGCACCCAAGGATCCCAAAAATTTGGACCTGGCTGCAGGTAGTGCCGCCGCCAGGGTTACATAGGTAATCAGGAGGGAGATCTACTTAAACTGACTTGGAGAGGAAAAAAATCCACTGGTTCTAAAATGGATTCATATGCATTTTCTTCTGCAAACATCATGAGGACATTTTAACCTGCAAAAAGTTTTGCTTTCTTACCTTTGTCCTCTGAGATGACCTGAACAAGTTCATAATCCTCAAAATCATCAGGGTCTAAGTTGTGCTTTGACATAACTCTCTGAATGACAGCTGGAGTCTTGTCTTGGCAAGTCAACTGGAAAAGGAATTTTGCAATGAATGATTTTGCTGCTTTGTTTATCGAGACACCGTTATTAAAGTCTGTTTTCAGTTTACCTTTGGATCTGGGTGTAAGTTTCAGAGTACTGAGAAAATGTCGTGTTTTTGTAATTACATTGTAGCTACTGCTGAGCAGAAAAATGTGGTACATCTGACATTCTATTATTTTTTGTATTAGAAAAGATAATACACTAGCTGAGGCAATAGTAAATAATAGTGATTCCCTCAAGCACTCATTTTGAGAGATGAAATGTCATTCTTCCTGGCCATACCCTTCCACATGAATAGTTGTCTTACAGGTTGCTCACGGGCATCAACTGATTTACAGTCTAAGTCGACTTTCTTTGACACCTATGAAATTTTTTGGCCTTGTTTCTCATTTCCAGTCTGCTGTGGAAGCATAATGTGTTCTGAACAAGCACAGGACTTGATGCAAATTCTTTTGAAATCATCAGAAAGATTCTTGCTACCTTCAACAGGATTTGGGGCAGACCCATAGTTCATTTGCAGTTTTTGAGGGATTGATTTCTTTTAACTTGCAAAAAAAAATACAGAAAGCTACAACTGTTCATTTATGTGTTTCATTCAAAACTCTATCTGGAATGTTTGTTTGGTGTCTCGTATGTGCGGTACAGACAGTGTATGAACAGAAATTACAAAGAGGTGGAAAATAGCCTAGTGCATAGAACATCATAGCAAAGGCTTATTGTTCCTGAGTGTATTTTACTCTACCAAGCTGAGTCCCTGCTGTGAAAAAGACCACTATGAATGTTATTTTATTTTCTCTCCGTCTCTGAAATCTTTCATTCAAGTGTGATGATCACCCATACACAGCAGAGTCCCAGAAGTTACTAGGATGGTCCTATGCCATCAAGACCTTTCTTGCCTAAATCTACCTTGTGCCATTGGGTTGGCACAAGCAGCAGCTGCATCACCATGCATTTGGCCCAGGGTTTACATCTTAACAGTTTCCCTTTCCCTGGAAAGGTTCAGCATAGGACATCTACATCTGGGTAGTATAAACAAAATAAGAGGTATTCCATAGAGAGGTGGAGGATGGCAGCTTTCATGTTCACTTAAAATGTTTGTTAGACTTCTCTGTGATGGATTGTGACTGGTTTTTATCAGGCTTTCCATGTGATGAGATTTTTCAGAAGACGACGTTTGTTTTTGAAGAGTTCAGCCTTTGAAATCTATTTTGATTTTGATTTTTTAATTCTATTGAAATATTTGAAGCATTAAAAGCATCAAGCTCTGAAACCCATAACACAAGATTTTTTTTGTTATTTTTCAAATGGCTCCAACAGCCATAAATAAAGCCTTGGATTTAGGACAAAGATTATAATCATATCCAGATAGCATAATGATGGATGGTAGTAGAGAACTTAGAAAGAGAGATCAGATGAAACAGAAGAGAGCAAGTGATCATGATATGATAGACTTCATTATTCTGAGACAGGGAAAGCATGAGAGGATCAGTATTAGGACATTGAGTTTCAAAGCGGGGAATTTAAATTGACTCAAGGACATAGTAGGCATGGTGCTATGGAAGGACAGTTAAAGGATGAAGTGGCTCAGGAGCACTGGCAACTTCTAAAGGGCACAGTATTGAAAACTCAACAGAAGCTATTCCAAGATGAAGGAAGCACAGGAAGAATGGCAAGAGACCGATATAACTGCATAAAGAGCTTCAATGTGCTTCAAAATAAAAAAAAATATATATACATGCAATGGAAGGACAGGCAGGCCACCACAGAAGCATACCAAGAAACTTCAAGAATTTACAGGGACAGAATCAGGGAGGCAAAGGGAATAAATGAGCTACGCCTGGCAAAGGACAAGAAGAGTTTCTATTAATGTTGGGCAGAAAATTAAAACAAAGGCAGCTAAGGGTTCACTGCCAAATAGGCAGGGTGAGCTGTTAATAGAAGATGCTAAAAGGCAGAGCTACTAAACAACTGCTTTGTCTCAATCTTCACAAAAACAAAATAAGCTGCAAGCAGACAGCTATTAAGAATTATTCAGACAAGGAAGGGGACAATCTGAGGGTTAAGATAACAAAATGACTGTCAGAGAGCTTTTGTTCATCTTGAATGAATTCAGCTCAGTAGAGGATGAAATTCATCCCAGAATAATGAAGGAACTGGCTGAGGGGATCTTGGAGATCTTGGGCAATAATATCTACTAAGTCATGGGAGACAGGCAAACTACTAGAGGACTGGAAAAGGGCCAATATAGCGCCCTTTAAAAAAGGAAAGAAAGGAGAATCCAGGAAATTATAGACCAATTAGCCTAATTTCAATACCTGGGAAGTTGCTGGAGCATCTTATACAGAAATCCATTTGCAAGCATCTGGAAGAGGAAAAGCTGATCACAAGCAGCCAGCATGCATTTGCTAAGAACAAACTGCCAAATTTAATCTCCTTTGAAAAAGTAGGTGTGTCAACATGAGAAGTTTACTGCGGAGCTGCCTAATTAGCTCCACAGCAAAGTCTCCAAGTTTACACGTGTGGCCCTATTAGATTGCAATAAACTAATTAACTCTGCTGTAGATTAGTACTTGTAAGTACAAGTACTATCCTATGGCAGAGTTATTTACTCTGCCATAGGATAGTGCAGCAATATATGTGTAGACGCTGATAGGCCTGGCTGCAGCACAAAGTTACTTCAGTAAGGGGGCTGCGTGCTGACTAACCCCGCGCTGGAGCACCGTCGTGTCTCAGCCAGTCCCTCTGCAGCATGTTGAGCTGGGTTGAAGTAGTCTCAGGGTGGCAGGCTGACCCCCCAGGTCCCGTGCCAGTCCAGGGTTGCTCCAACCTGGCTCAACGTGTTGTCGTCCCAGGGGTACATTTAAGTGTAGCACCCAGAAGCAATAAACTCCAGCACAATATGTGCCATTGTTTATTGCTTTGCATTAATTCTACATGTAGATACGCCCAGTAACTAGCTTTGGAGATGGAAGGGAATACAATTGATACTGTGTACTTGGACTCCAATAAGGCTTTTGACAAAGTCCCACACAACCTTCTCATAAACAAATTGGAGAAACATGGGCAAAACAAAACTACTACAAAGCAGAGACACCACTGGCTCAACAGCCAAAAGCAAAGGTAATTATATATGGATCCATGTTGGAATGGCAGGAGATTTTGAGTGGAATACCACAGGTGTCTCTGCTGTTCAGATGATTTGGATGCTGGAATAAAGAGCTTCCTAAGCAAATCTGCAGCTACCACAACATTGGGAAGGACAGCAAATATACTGGGAACACTGTATACTGGCTGTAGTTAGGGCTGAGGATTTTGCTTAGGATGTGCTGATGCTCCTGCTAGAACTAAAAAACCTAGAAGTTCCTGGTTAGGGGGGCTTGCTCCTCTGCTCAGGGTCATACCAAGCACCACATCTGGGATCGGGCCTTCATCTCCTTGCTTTACCTTTAGCAGGTTATGGTTATTTTTGGTGTTTGGGGGCATTGTGAATGGTAGTTGTGTGGGAGGTTCGTTTGTGCAGTATTAAGAATAGATTAGACATAACTTGATTGGGAAGGTTTAGTCAGGAGTGATCCTGCCTTCAACAGGGGGTTAGACTAGATGACCTCCTGAGGTCCCTTCCAGCTTTACTTTTCTATAAGCGAAAATGAAGGATAATACATTATGATATCTATAATTTTATGCCCTTTGGAATTCTTGTATAACTACATACTATCTATTGCTATCCAGCATCTTTCAGGACTTGCCTTCAAGCTGTTCTTCAGTGTATCTGTCTGCTTACCTGTGCACACATGTCCATTCATACAAGTGGAATGCACATTTTCTTGTTACATGTTTTCTTGTGAAACATTATTCAATGGTTGAAGACAAGTGATGGATATTATCCAACTGAAACCCCAGGAAAGAGTTTGGAAGATGGAATGTACTTTGACTACTAAAATGTAAATGTCAATTCACCCAAGAATCAACGGCCCCTGATATTTAAAATCTTTAAATATTTAAAATCTTTATCTTGGTGTGAATCAGAGCAGCAGAGAATCTACATATAAACTGTCATTCAAAGTGAAAACACATCCAGTAATAAATATACACAATTCTTCCACATCACTTACCAGGATACTTTTGTATACATTGCCATTGTTGTTTTCTACTCTGGTCCGGATTATGCATGCGTCTCCATTCTGCTGGCTGTAAAGAGGAGATGATACTGTGGAGGTAATGCACGTCACAGGCATGGGGCACTTATGAATCTTCGGATTGGAGGCTGAGGAAGGAAGAGGTGAGTTTATGTTGTTTAAAGATGATACTCCTGAGGAAGGTGTGTCCATGGAATGTACAGAGGAACAAGACGACGAGGATTCAGAGAGCTAAATAATGAAAAATAAATTAAAGGGAAAAGTCAGAAACATGATGCAAGCAGTAGGGAGGAAAAAGCACAAACAAAAACTTATTCTGGGGTCTATGCCACATTCTTCAATGTTGTTAGTGGTGGTGTCCTACCTACAGGAGTAACTTGGTTTTCTTTTTGCAATGCAGTATTAATATTTAGTATTTTATCTGCCAGTCTTGCCTGTTTCTGCTGCTCTGAAGCAGAACAGACCAGCAGGTGGCAGCAGACACAAAGACCTGAATGAAATTATGATTTATTTTATTTTTTAAAATTGGGGGAGGAGGGGGGTATTGGTTGTAGCCCTGTTGGTCTAAGGCCATAAGCGGACAAGGTTCTTCAGGTAAATATGATATCTTTTATTAGATATTTAGTTGATCTAATAAAAGATATCACATTTACCCAAAGAACCTTGTCTGCCTATGTCCTTAGATCAACACGGCTACAACCAACACCCTTGAAACATGGAAGATATCAAATTTGGCATTTTGAAATAGATATTTAGTTGGTTTAATAAAAGATATCATATTTACCCAAAGAACCTTGTCTGTTAAAAGAAACCGTGGCACTCCAGACTACCGAACGCACTTTGTTTAGGAAGGAGCTCCTGAACAGCAGATGTGCCTACTAATCTTTCTCTGTTATTACATATTGGGCAAGGTTCTTCACCCAAGGAAATGTGCTCTCTTGCAATATGAAAAGTGAAACTAATATTCAGAAACACTAGAAACTCTGCTTCCATCTCCTCCATTCCTTTATGTATGCAGATTTATCTGACTTTTGCTTTTTTTCCTTTTAGTTGCCCTTTACATTTCCTCTTGTTCCACTCAGTGCCTCACTCCTAAGCCTTGTCCATACACAGCAATGCTCAGTTTATTAGAAGGTGTCAACTGATACCACAGAGTCATAGACATAGAGCAGGGGTGGGCAAAATGTGGCCTGCAGGCCGGATGCAGCCCGCCAGGCCATTCTATCTGGCCCACGGGGCCCCTAAAAATTTAGAAAATTAATATTTATCTGCCCCAACTGCTTGTCATGCGGCCATTGATGGCTTGCCAAAACTCAGTAAGCAGCCCTCCGCCCAAAATAATTGTCTGCTCCTGACAGAGTCACAGAGAAGTAGGACTGGAAGGGACCTCCAGAGGCCATTTAATCCAACCCTGCTCCTGAGGCAAGATCATCCATATCCAAACTATCCCATGCAACTATAATCTAAACTCTACATAAGAATACCCTCAACCCTGACACAACATAGACCTAACACCCTAACCTGAAACAGGTAAAGCAGGGGAATGACAGCAGCCAAGCTCCTGCTTCTATAAAATGTTGTCAGTATATGTTCAAGAGGTCCTGGGTAGAGGGCCACGTTCTCTGCTACAGAGGAAGGCAAAAAACCCCACAGTCCATACCAATCTGATCATAGGGTAAAATTCCTTCCTGACCCCAAATATGGTGATCAGTCTGACTCTGAGGAGGGGCAAGACCTCCTAGTGAGGAAGCTCCAGCTTTGCTACCAGCAGAAATATTGGCACACCTGTGTAGAAGAAGCCCCAACCTTGGCTGTAACCAGCACCCAATGCCTTGGGGAAGGCTTAAAAACACCCTGACACATACCAGAAAAAAGGAGGAGAGATGGGGGCAACGAACACTTACTTTCACTTAAACAGGTGAACACTCTTATTTTGGTTCAAGAGTGCTTATTTCAGTTTAGTTTTAGTTATTTGTAAACAGATTTAAGCTGAATGCAACAGGCCACTCCTAAGCTCAACTAAGTGTCCACAAAGGGCTCTGCAGCTGTTTAACTTGAGTGGGTCAATTAAACTGGGATAGGTTTATAATATGTTGACAAAGCCTCTGATATTTTTTTTTCTCTTCTCTGATCCTCCTTTGCTTGGCTTCTTGTTTACACGCTTTCTTTTCTTTCTTTCTGTATTGACTGATGCCCCCTGGAGCACGCTCTGTGGGCAGTAGCTACACACTGATGAAACAGATGTTGTCTGGCATTTGCCTGTGGTGTTGTGGCACTGTGATGGACTATGGTTTTTATTGCAATATTTCTGTTCTAAATGTGTTCATGTTGTTATAGGTTGTATCAACATGTGCCCATTTACTGTGCAGTAACCTATATTACTGAACAGTATTAGTGCACGTCTACATGTGCACACCCATACTATGCAGTAAAAATGGTGCATTGTGGCAACATGGGCATAAATTTGATACCTGCATAAGCGTAGGAGGAGGAGGTCGGCCAGGGCCACCCGCAGCCAGTGCCCTGGGCCCAGCTGGCGGGTTCACAGCTGCCCTGAGGCCTGGGTGTGGGAGGGGGGGAAGTTGGGGCCAGCTGGGCTGGCACCATGCCCAGCACCAGCACAGGCCACTGGTCACCAGGGGCTGGTGCAGGGGTGGTGCGGGGAGGAAGGGTGGGCAAGGAGGGAGCTGCTGTGTGTTGGCCCTGTGCTGGGCATGTGCCTCCCAGAAAAGGGAGGTACTGGGCAGGGATGTGTGGGTGGGGATGAGACCTTTGGATGGCCACCACATGCTGGAAGTTGCCTCTGGCCTCAGAATGGCTGTCAAGTGCTGGCAGCCATGTGGCTGGACTTATTGTGAAGTAAATTTAAGCTGATGTAAATGCACGTGTAGATGCACCCATAATGTTATACATAAAGCTAGTTTAAGGGGAAAGAATGGGTTAAAGAGACAGTGAAGCCAGGCCTATAAATCAAATAAATAGCAGAGAAAGGCCAAACAGCTACAACCAACAACCCTGCAAATAAATACAATGGATTTCTAGCATCAACAGAGACTTGAATAGCTTTGTTGACATATCAACACAGGATGGGATTGCCAAAGACACCCTGGAGACTTCGGGAAAGTTGAGTGAGATAAGCATGACAATGGACAGGGTCAGGTGAACAAGTGAGTGTCTGCTTGTGTACGTGTGGGGCAGATTTGAAGGCAGACACTGGCCAGGCAGCTGTGGAGCTCAGGAAGTGGGCAGACTGGAAAGGGAATGGCTGAGTAACATTGGAGTACTTAGGACTGTGCAGATTGGATCGGGGACAGAAGGACTGTTTTATATTTTGGACATATAGCCCTATGCCAGCATCATTGATTAGTAGAGTTACCCAGGGAAAAATCAGAGGTAAAAGACTGTTTAAGTTACACTGATGTAGGTGTTGTGTGTTCGCTTCTAAGCCAGGGTGGCTGTTTTTTCAATGAAACAGGCTATTACCAACTTCCCCACCTGTGATGAAGTAGTGTAATAGTGCCTCCTGCAGCAGGTACCCTGGGAGAGTGGGCCATCTGTCTGCTCTGAATATTAGTGAAACTTAGACCAGTGTAAAAGACAGTTGTAAATTAAATCAGTATTAATCTGCTGTGGGCTCAGCCTCTAAGGGTACATCCAGATGAACCCTCACATGCCTCTTGCCATGTCTCAAAGCAGTTTGAGATGCAGGAAGAGGCATGCTGGGAACAAAAAAATGTTCCCCATGCTGCATATTTGCAGCACAAGCTCAAAATGTGATACCTGGGTATCCAGGTATCAAAACACAACATGGGGGTGGGGGAAGGGAAGTGGGGCAGGACATGGTGCAGGACCATTCTTGGAGGCAACTGGCATCCTGCCTGCAACCAGGTTCCCACAGGAAGGGCCAGGCTCACTGCCAGTGCTCGCTGTTTTCAGAATGGGAGGGGGGGAAAGGCAGTGGAGAGAGCTCATTCTTGGGGCTCCCCAGTTGATGCTGAAGGGTGGGGTGCGTGAATTGGAGCCCCCCCCACCTTGGGGGGCCTGCAATACACCTGCTGCACCCTCTAGAGGGGGCCTAAAAACCCCCTAGGCTGAACTCCTGCTCCCTTCCCCCCTCCTGTTCTGAAGACACTGACAGGCTGGGAGCCCCAGCAGACACAAGTTACAAAAGACACTACATTTTGAAACATCTTTATTTGATACCTCATGCAATCAGTCGTCAGATTTTTCACCCAATGGGCCATTTTTTAAGCTGTGCACTTATGTTTGGTCACAGCTAGAAACTGCTTCCTGTGGCCAGATCAGGCAAAAATTGCCACTTCTGTCTGCACCCTAAAAGTATCTTTGTGAATGATATCTTACAGCACTTCCCACTAGTAATGTAACAATGGTGGGAGGCTGAAGTGTTTATACAGGGCTAAGTAGCCTGTGCCTTCTACAGGTACTGTGCCTTCATCAGGATTTTATAGTGGTATAGCTAATGGATGGTAGTTATCCCATTGTAAAAAAAACACCTTTTGTAGTAAAAACACATCCTTAGAGTAGCTGGGCTTCCTTCCTGGAACTGAGAACTTTTTCCTGGTGCAGAGTTCCCTTTTCTGAAAGTAGTTGCCTCCAGTGATTCAGCATGAGGAATAGCAACAAGATGCTAACAGCAAGTGAGTTCATTAAACCTGAGTTGTCCTAGGAGGAAATGACCAATTACTGCTACAATTTATCTTCAAAAGGCTCTGCCTGGCTGGGTTGCTTGTTCTGAGGAAGAAAGGAAGTTCTGTAGTCCTTTCTTTTCATTGCAAACATCACTTTCGCCGTACTCCAGGAATGCAGCAAGCAATTTAATGTTGTGCACACATACTATTTGACCTGTTAGTTCTGCTTCCACAATGCCAATGCTCTCTTGGCACCATTGCAGACAATTCCATCACTCACATGAGTTGTCTCTTGTCAGGGGGGAAGGGCAGGGGAAGAGCTCCATCCCTTCTACCTTTGCTACATTTATTTTTAAGGATCTTCCCTCACTATTGAAAGAAACACCTTTGTCAACTGTAATGGTGGACAGGGGTAAACAATGGATCTGTAAATTCAATTGTTGCTTACAATACAAATATCAGCAATTCCTTATACCCTTTTTATACTGAATACTTTGAACAAAGGGTTTTATACCATACCTTTTTCTGAGGCTCATCCATAGCTGTGTCCACAGGTGTGTCTACAGGCGTGTCCACAGGCGTGTCCACAGGTGTATCTACAGACGTGTCTATGGGCGTGATGCAGACTTCTTCAGATTCAGAATGATTCGACTCACATGATGATACACTGACAGAATCTGTGCTTTCACCAGAGCTCCCACTTGGAGTAGATTTTGGCTGCTCTTTGGTGGGTGTACTATTGGTGATCACATCTGATCCCAAAAACAGTCTGAAAACAAAACAAAAAAATAGATCAGTCAAATAATGAATGAAAAAAATGTTGCTGGACTGAACAGATGCAACACTTGCTTCGTAAGTCCATGTTTTATTCTCCTAAATCTCTTTTTATTGTTCATTGTCTTTACTCATCCTCTATGTAAGATTAAAAAATGTTTTGCACACCAACATTAATATTTGTTATTCCCTGATACAGTCTAAGCTCAGAGTCAAATGTAGAGGTAATAAGTAAGAAACAATATGATGGACTCCCGAATCCTCCCCGACTCTCTGATAGGTGATTAAATTGGTATGAGTTACATTAAAGGAGCCAAAAGGTATAATGGTTAAAAGCAAAGGGTGGCCTACTTCAGCTTATACATTTTTGCCCTCTCCTGTTATGGTTTCTTTCTTGCTTTACTTTTGGCCCTTTGTTATATAAATTTCATCATTCTGGGATCACTTGCATTCAGATTTAGGAGGCAAAATTCAGAAGTGCTCCAGTCTCCAGGTTAAAGTCTCTGGGTTGCTACAGTGCTTGCATTAAAATAATGTTTGTCCCTTGATCTTTCGCCTGGGCTCCACAGTGCAGGAGACAAGGAGTTAATAGCTAAATGTCAGCCATACATTAAACGTTCTGTTTGCTCAACATACCACATGCTGTTAAATTCATCACATCTTCTCTTGTCCAGCCTATGTCATCCTTTTCATGTGCGCTCTCACATCAGATTTAAATTCCTCACCCTCACTTTTAAGGCCTTCCACATTTTTTCCATCCTCCCTGATTTCTGCTCTTATTACATGCTGCTTTCCCTGCATTTCTCCTCCTCCTCCTTCAGTGTTTGGCTCCATGCTGTTGGTCCCCGCTCACATTGTGCTTGAATTTCTATGCAGTGTTTCATATTCTATTTTATACTGAATTAGACTGAAAGTTTCCCTGAGCTGATGATACTTACTTATCCTGGAAGTTGCTACACAGAGTATTCAGAAGCATTCTAGCAATATCTGCCTCTTATGTTGCATGTTAAAATTCTACAGGGAATTTTTACGTGTGTCCTAAAATAAATTAACCATGGACCAGCTCTACTCTCATTTTCTCTGCTTTTCCACAGTAGTCCATTAAGTTGTTATTATTATACATCAATTTAACTGTGTTTAGAATTGGGCCCTAAAACTGTTCCTTTCACTGCACCTCAAAAAAGTCTTGTAGAACTGAACTATCTGCTTCTAATCTCTTTCATCTGTAATTATTTTTGCTAGTATTTGAAACAATAGTTAGAGATAACCATTTCAGAAAAAAGTAGGATTTTTTAGCTGACAGAATCCCTTGAAGTGATGCAGCATATTGTACTCCCTGCCAAGTTCCTTGTCTGGTGGAATATGTATTTCTCATTTGATTTATTCCGGTTATTTCTCAGAATAAATCATAAAATACCACTAGTCATTCTGTCATACTCACAGGCTGAGTCTCTTCACCATACTTTTTCGAGGCTTCGGTGATGTGGTGCTAGTGTCTGCAGCTGCTTCAATCTCACGTGAGAGGTTATAACTAGAACAGAGAAAAATTTCTTATTGAACGTTTCTAAATGCAATTTCATTATCATTTCTTTGGATGTCCGAAGTTCTCCTGCACAGATTTCATAATCATGTAATCTGATCTCAAATTGGGGATATTTGAAATGAAGAGATTTTTCAGTCTTTCCAAGTATAAGGACAGAGAGCAGCAGCACAGGAAAAAAGAAACAGCCATCTGCCTATGTTTTATTTTGAGGAAGGGAAATCTGGTTTCTTTGAAACAGTATAAAGAGCTGACATGGTTCTTCACATCAACCAGCTAGTTTAGAGCTGGCTCAGGTATGTGTCTACAAATTGCAGTCATAGTGACTCAATATAGTATACATCTGAACTTGAACATCTGAACGCTTTGATTTACATCTGCATATGTCTGACCATCACGGGTGATTGGTGCCTCCTAATATGGGAGGGGGCGGCACTAGTCCAGCTAGTCCGGTGGCACCAGTGGCCAATCGCCGACCGGGGGGCAGGAGGGTCCCCCAGTGGCTGATCGCCAACTGTGGGGAGGGGGCAGTGGTTGATTGCTGCCACCAGCGGAAATGCCAGCAGCAAAACCGGAAGTGCCGGCAGCAACTCGGAACTGCTGCCAGTGCTTCTCTTAGGGGGTACACAGTCAATCTCAGGGGGTGCACATGCACCCCCTATGTGTCGCCAATGCTGACCATATATGTCTGTCTGCATCACATACTCAAAGTCACAAGCACAGACAATCTGCTAAAATATAAAATCCCATTAAGTGTCAAGTTCTCACCAGTTGCTTGATAAAAGCACACTGTTTTTATCCTTGATTGGTGGTATAATTAAGATACTTCGGAGAGAATATCTAGAGCAGATATAACTTGCTTAGCTAGATGGGAGGTTGGATATGCAAAGCATACTTCCTCTACTGCACTGATAACCTTACCTCTCCTCCTCTGTTAAGGGCTGCTGTCTCTCAAACCATCGGATGAATTTTTGCTCTGGTGTAAGGCAGTAGCTGTTACAGGCAGATTGCAAAAGTTTAATTTGGGCAATTACTTCAAACTCCTAAGGAGAAGCAGCAAAGAAGAATTTTAATTAGAAAATAAAACAATGCCAAATACAGACTCATTCATATTCAAAGCAAGGATAAATGGACAAAACACATGCAAGAATAACTATAGGGCAAGGTAAAGACTGGGCTTTGGTCTCAAGTGACTATAACTGTAATTTTAGGTGCCACAAAATTTGCCCTTTGTTTTCATGGAACAACTGACAGTCTTTGCTCCTTGTAAATTTTATCAAAGATCCCCAGATTATTAGGGGAAAATATGACAAGTGTCCAGTGCCACCATGCCTCTTAACAAGATTGCTTTTGGGAGCCATAATATCTAATATGAATGTACGATTGTTGCAAGATGCCAGAATGACACCATTACAAATTGAAATGTTCTCTTTATTCACAGACTAGGAACACCAGGAACCTTCCCTATGCTGTCTCACCTGCATACCTCCTCCCATAATAGAGCAAATTACCTCTAATGGGGTGTGCTTACTGGGTCCTTAGACTTTCGGGACCACCAAGGTTGTCCATTATATCACCTAGGGTGTCCCTCTGAGGAGGGGGGAGGTTCTGATTTCTCCACCCCCTTGTATTCTTTATAATCACTTCTACTTGTGCAACATGAATGTAAAAGGCTACCCCTGGTGTGATCCAATGGGAAATTTAATGTGGTATCATTCTGAAAACATTTTGCTGAGGTATAAATACAACAGAAGGGAAGGCAGGTGAGAGTCACAGCCTAGAATCGAGCCACACAGAGGAACAGTGGAGTGAAAAGCTAGTCCAGGTAATGGGGTAAGAATCCATAGCCCCCGCTGAGACCGCAGCTAACAGCATGCAGCCTATGAACAATTGCTTGTTCTGCAATTACAATCATCAACAACCAGCAGGTGGCTACAGCTTTGCTTTTCTACTGATTTAGGCTAAAATGGATTGGTGACCTAAGAGATTTGTATCCTTTATAAATGCTACAAGCCATTGACAAAAAAAAAAGGGTAAGTCTAAAATGTGGTTTGGGGTGCTGAGAATTAACTGAGCCAATGGGCTCTCTCTGGGCAAAATCAAAGTGCTCACTGAATCTCAGAAGGAGAAAAATCTGTATTTGGTTTGACTTTGTCTGGAACAAAGTATGCCAAACATATTGGTTTGACTTTGCTCATTTGTTTAATGAAGAGCAGACTGTGGGAGAAATGGTAGCGTTTTTGTTTTCAGCCCCGTCTACCCTGTTCATTCTTTTATTTGGATTATTTATTTGGATTCAGTGAAACAGATCAATGCAGCAATAGAAGGCAATTTATAAGACTTAAGATATGTTTTCTAAAAACAAAATTCACATTGTGTTAGGGATGACTGTGACTGGATAACAGACTTCCTCCATTAATCCCCATGGGGAATGCATGGCCAGTCCCCATGCACATATGTCCTGTATATGTACTGTGCAATCCTAAGGAATGGTTTTGATTCTGTAGTATCCATCTAAATAATTACAGATTTTCCTTTCTTCACTTCCCACCTCAGGCTTATTCAGATTCATGGTCATCCAGAAGTCTATTCTTCTTTCCTCATTTCCAAGAAAAATCTCATCAATAACATGCATAAGGGGGAGAAAATAATTCCTAAAGTATAAACTGGATTCCCCTGAACAAGCTGGCAGCTAAATGCAAGTCAAGGAAGAAGTTCAGACTTACTCGTCTTCTCTTCTCAAAATTTATCAACCCACCCTACAAGAGAGAAAGAAAAGAGAGACCAGTGAAGAAGCCAAACTGCACAAATTAAATTGCCATTCTATAAAAAGAAGTGTGGATAAAGCAATACTGATAAATTACAACATTTATTCTCTTTCAGCAAGGGCATTCTCTTTCAGCAAGCCTGAGTTCTCAGAGTTGGTAAAAAAAATATTAAACCTACATGCTAGTTCAAAATGGATACCAGCCTCCTGGACTGACTGTCAGACTCACCAAGAGGAAATTTTCCGACACTTTAACAGGGGTAGCAGGCATGTTTCAGGTCTCAGTTGAAAGGCACAGGTGTAGCTGTGTGTGTGACAAGTGTGCCCGTCTCCTGCCTGCAATGCACATGGCTCTAACCAGTGTTCTCAAGTGTTCACGAACACCGGGTAAACATACAGAAACACCTACACACAATTGGGAAACCATCCAATACAAAATTACATTTTGTGTCAATTCCAAATCATATCTCTTGAGTTCAGTTTTCAAAAATGTCAAAGAAATTTACCAAGTCCAGACAAAATTGCACTGGCCCATCCATTTCAGGAAGACCAACACAAGCACCCTACATACCTGAGGTGTGGGCTTTAGTGATTACAAAGGAAAAGAAAGACTGAAACAGTGGGTTTATTTTCAAAGGCACTGAGTACCTTGAGTTCCCATTAACTTCAGTGGAATATACGAATGTTTAAGACTTGCGAAAAGCCAGCCTTTTCTTCTTTAAATGTTTGCACATGAATTTAGAAGCTTAACTATAAGGACCCAGATTTGAAACAATAATGCAACTCATTTTCACCCGAACTACATATTCCCTCTCCTCTTTGGTAACATGCACACTTCCTCGGGTGTACACAGCCTGTTCTTTTATCTAGTTCCCTCCCTCACCGTGAAGTCCATTAATTTTCTAAACCCTTTGAAATGCTGTGATTCCAACTGCAGTCTCTGCCCATTGGCATAGGTGGATTAATGAACGGGCAAGCTGGGCACGAGACCAGAGGCCCCTTCCAATTTGGGGTCCCAGGATCTTCATCAGCAGAGAAACGAAAGCTGCAGTTTTAAACTCGGTGTCTATTTTTGGTACCAAGTTTAAAACTGTGGCTTTCACATTTGCTTCCCTGGGAGCTGGAAGCAGGACCCCTCCACCAATGGGGCTGGGGGGAGGAAGGCAGGGCTGGGGTCAGGCTGAGAGAGCCGTGCCGTGCCTGGGGGAGGGGGGCAGGCCAAGTGGCACCATTACTTGGTGGGGGAAGGGCGGTGAGCCGGGCTGAAAGAGCCATGCCTTACCTGCCATAGAGGGCGGGGGGTGGTTGGGGCTGGGCTAGCTAGGCCAGGAGCCCCACACTGCACTGCGCCTTTACAGGTGGTGCTACTGAGAGGGCCTTGCGGGCTAGAGCCCCCCAAAATTCATCTGAGCCCAAGCCCACCCACAGCTGAGCTACCCCTCCCAGTGCCGCCACCACCTGCCCACAGCACTCCTGGCCAAGTCCAGCTCAGCCCGGCCCGCTGTATCTGCAGGTCTGCATGGGACAGCCAGGCAGCACCTTCCTGCACGTACATGTGACAGGGCCGGACGGGGAGTGAGGCTTGACTGCAGGCAGCTGTAGGGGGAGGAGAAGGCGGAGTGCTGTCTGTGTGTGTGTGTGTGTGTGTGTGTGTGTGTGTAGGTGTGGGTGTATGTGTGTGTAGGTGTGGGTGTGGGTGTCGAGGTGTGTGTGTGTGTGTCTGTGTGTGTGTAGGTGTGGGTGTCGAGGTCTGTGTGTGTGTCTGTGTGTGTGTAGGTGTGGGTGTCAAGGTCTGTGTGTGTGTGGGTGGGTCTGTGTCCATGCGCAGAGAGTGAAAGTAGAGTATGTGCCTGTGTCTGCACACCTGTGTGTGTGCATGTGTGTGTGGGGGTGTAGGTTGTAGCCATGTTGGTCTAAGAACATGGACAGACAAAGTTCTTTGGGAAAATCTGATATCTTTTATTAGACCAACTAAATAGTTGGAAAAAAATTTCTTAGCAAGCTTTTGGGTTTAAAAAACCCTTCATGAGGCTGAGGAAGCATCTGCAGTTGGTGTGTGCTCTTCCTGGATGGAATGAATAGTAAAGAGGCCAGAGGCTGGTCTGCATGCAAGAAAGGCGGGCAGTGAAAATGTAAACTGAGGAGTCAATAGGTGAGAGAGAGGCTGGGAAGGGGCGGGCGGGGGGTGCAGGGAGGAGGAGAGGATGAATGTAGCAGGTAAATAGTGGAGAGGTACTTGGGGAGTCAGATGTCAGGCAGGTTATAAATGTGCCATAAATCAATGTCTATGTTTAGTCCATGATTTTTTATATCCAGTAAAGTTCATAGGCTGTCAAAAGTGTTTTGTGAATTCCCTTTGAGAATTAAAACTGGGAGATTGGAGAGAGAGCGGTTTTCTTGTGAGAAATGTGCCCCCACCGGTAATTGGGTATTCTTGTCTTTGATAGATTTCCGGTGTGCATTCATTCTAGTGCACAGTTGTTGTTTGGTCTCTTCTGCGTATTGTCCATCAGGGCATTTGGTGCATTGGATGAGATATATTACATTTCTGGAGGTGCAGCTGTAAGATCCAGGAATGCTGATAGCTCTGTTGTGGGGTGTAGTAATTGTGGGGGTGATGGAGATGTGTTGGCAGGTTTTGCATTTCTTGTCACGGCATGCTCTGGATCCATTTGGTGCATTTCGGGCCGTACAAAGTTTGCTTCTGGTAATGAGGTTAGTGAGTTTCAGTGCTTATTTGAAGGCTAGGATGGGTGGATGTGGGAAGATCTCTTTAAGAACTGGGTGTCCTTCTAGTATGGGTTGCAATTGTTTCAGGATTTTCCATATAGGTTCGAGCAAGGGGTGATATGTCAGAACCAGTGGTGTGTGATTCATGGGGGTTTTCCTTCTGTATTGCAACAATTCTTCACATGGTATCTGGGTGGCTCTTTCAAATATGTGATCTATCTCTCTGGAGGAGTGTCCTTGTTTAGTGAAAGCCTTGTTAAGATTTGTGAGGTGGCAATCCCAGGTCTAAATGTGGTGGTATCTGAGTTTGACTGTATATCACAGCTTTCTTGGTGTGTTTAGGGTGAGTGCTGGTTCTGTGCAGATATGTATGTTGGTCTGCGGGTTTCTTGTAATACATGGTCTGTATTTTACCATTTGGATGCTGATCATTGTGTCTAAAAAGGAGATGTTGGTGCTGGAGTACTCGAGGTAGTCAGATGGAGGGGTGATGATTGTTGAATTTCTGATGGAACTCAATCAGAGATTGCAGGTTTTCAGTCCAAATGATGAAGATGTCATCAATGTATCTTAAGTATATTGTGCAGTCTTTGAAGAATTTTTCTTCCAGATGGCTCATAAAAAGGTTGGCATACTGTGGGGCCATTTTGATGCCTATAGGTGTGCCCATGGTCTAGAGGAAGTGTTGGTTATTGAAAGTTAAGTTGTTGTGCATGAGGTGTATAAGGTCAGTAATATCTTTGGGTCTGTACTAGGAATTGTCATCTTGCTCTTGTAGGTATGTAAGGCTGGCTTGGATGCTGTCCTGGTGTGGCATGGTATATAAGCTGGTAACATCTTGGCTAGGAGGGTGTTGCTGGGAAGGTGGTCTATGTTTTTAAATTTTCGTAGGAAGTCTGTAGTGTCTTGGACAAAACTCACTCTTTGGGTGACAAGTGGTTTAAGGAGTGATTCGAGAAAACCCACCGACTCTCACTGATTCTCTCACTCACTGACTCCTCAATTTACATTTTAACTAACTGGTTTGCATGCATAACAGCCTCTGGCTTCTTTATTATTCATTCCATCCACCAAATGCAGATGCTTCCTCAGCCTGATGAAGGGTTTTTAAACCCAAAAACTTGCTAAGAAAATTTTTTTCCAACTATTTAGTTGGTCTAATAAAAGATATCAGACGGCAGGGTCCACCCAGCCTCCCCCACCAGCATTATGAGGGGAGGGGGCCCCTCTCCCCACCCCCTGCAGCCCAGCTCCCATGGAGGGAAAGGAGCTCCAATTTTGTGCTTGCCTAGGGCTCCAGTACACCTTAATCTGCCTCTGCCCATTGGTCAAGATCTGTTATGCTTACCCTTCCCTCCTTACACTGGACAGATTTCCTTCCCAGATGAGGAAGAGAGAGGAGGAAGAGTCTTTATTTATCAAGTCCTCAGTGCTCAAATGTTTATGCTTTCAACTGAGAAAATGCTGAAACATTGTAGGCTCAAACTGACAAATAGTGCTTAAGACAGAGCTGTAACATTTGGTTTTCCAGCATGGCATGGGGATAATTACAGATAAAAAATAACTGTCATTTAAATAAAACTAAAACAATAAAACCCCTTCTACTCTCATTGTATTTTGTTCAGAAAGTTTTTATTTTTGTAATATAAAGTGTCATACTTGGGCAGGTCCCTTCAAATAAGCTGCATTATTAAATTCAGTAGAGCTCTTTTTGCTCATGAAAGTATTGTTCATTCTCCCCATCTCCTTGACGTACACATTCTTCTATGCTTGTGATTACTCCATATGAAGAGATGAGGGAAGAACATAGTGAAAGCTACAGGACCATGGGGATTGTACTAAGTAACGGATAGGTAGGGAAAAGGGTTAAGATTCAGGAAGCTGCTCAAACCTACCTCAACATGGTCCTGATGGGCTGTGTCAAGCATGGTCAGATCAGTAAGAAAGGTTCCAAGATAAGGTACTGTGCCCTGCATTACTCCCTGCACAGAATCCAAGCAGCGTTTGGTTAAATGTCAAAGGAAAGCTAAGAATTCCAGCCAGGAAGTGATGTTATAAAACAGCAGACAAAACTAGCCAGCTAACAATCCTAAACCAGATCTTAAGTCTGCTTCTTTTCCACTTAAGTCAATGTGAATTTTGCCATTGCCTTCTGTAGCAGTGGGACAAATGAACAACAGATATGGAAGGGTATGTATGCTGAAGTCCAACTGCTATCCTGCAGGAAGTCTTGTACGTAGTGTGAGTATCAAATCTAGAATGAGCATAAATGAATCTCACAGTTGCCTTCAGCATGACAGCTGACTATATAGATGGCTCATGATATCTTGTGTGAAGAGCATTTTTCTTTGGTTCCTCCCAGTGAGGCATTGCTTTTTTAATGATGTTAGCAAATCATAGGATTCCTTTCAGTTTTTCCTCCAAGCTGTATACATCCTCCCTGGGATAATTACCATGTTCTAATTAAGTTAAGATTCAGGCTTTGATTTTCTTAGGCCTGCTGTCTTGTGTGTCTACATCAGGGAGGAAAAAAAGTCACACTGCTACAAAAACCAGCGAGACCTGTAATGTGCCAGTCAAACAATAAAGCAAAATATCTGGCAGTATTCTTTCCTCTAGCTTCCAGATCTCTCCTCAGTAAGTATTTCTGAGAAAGCCACTTGTTTCTGCAAATGTTCCATTGCTCTCAATTTCATTATGGTAAAAATCAGTTTTCACTGGCAAACCAGAAACCAGACATATCTTATAAAAAAACCATTGTGCAAATTCCAAAAAAAAGTATGGGATCTCTGTGTGTTTTATGACCTCACTCAGAAGTAAATGAAAATTAGGCTTTGGACAGAGTTAATTTTCCTGGAATGTTCTAAAAAGTTCAATGTTTCTATAAAGCATTTCACTCATGAAAACTGGATATTTTCAGAGTTCTGTTTGAAAGGTAATGGAGATAGTTTATTGAAAGGAGCTCCTGTACTTCCTTAGGAGAGGACAAAACAGTTGGAGGCTATGGTTATCTTCCTATATTTACCTATTGTGTAACGCTGTCTTATGCAGTGGCTTTATTAAGTTCCTGAAAGTTTTGATATTAAGGTCCAAACATTCAACCCAGCATCCATCATGAATAGCTGGGTAGGACACTGGGCAGATGTAGTGGGGGGTGAGGGGGGAGAAAGAATTAGCCTTGTTCACCCCAGTGCACTCTTACTACGGAGAGAGAATCAGAGCTTGGTACAAAAGGAAATGATTTAGAACCTCATCTCTCCTCTAATTGCTGTACTCTCTCAGCATCAGCAGTACCTCATTTCATGCACTGGATATACATTTGGAATATACATTTTTCCTGGCACTATAATACATACACGGGTGTTCCCAGAGTACAGGAGAGCTTGGTTTTTCAATAAACATAGCTGTTACAATTTGGCAGTTCAGCACAGCCATGCATGGTGTACAATACCAGATAGTATTTTAGGCCATATGTAAAAAGGGACACAGATAAGGCTGAGTGTTCAGCCTTAACCTTTTGCATTGACTTTGTATGTTAGTTGGTCAAGCTCACTGCTGCACTTGGAACTGTTTTTGCAGAGCATGTCACAGTTTGTAATTTTTAAGGTTATCATTTTTGTAGGGGATTAATCACATGTACAAATTCAGAAAGTAGAGAGGACAAGAAACTGAACACACCATATCTTTCTGCAGCTGAAGTCGTCTCTGAGTCCTTTTTTGGTTCTCCTTCACACTACTGTCCAAATTTGCAAACTTAGATGTTCCTTCCTGTAGACCAAATGAAAAGGCAATTGATGGAAGATAACAGGTAAGATTGGAATCACTGTAAACTGACACAAGGAAGTTTGTCTGCAATGGATCTGGCCCAGCCAAAGCTGAGAAGCTTTGAAGCTTTCCTGATTTTTCTAGGTCAAAGACATCTAAATATGCTACTTACGTTTGTAAGCTTTATCCAAAATCAACCTATGGGCTTCACTTCCTAACTCGAGTTTCATAACCAACACTATCACAAATAAACATGTTCTTCTGTTATGTAAAGTTCTGGTGTTTTTCTTTTCTTATACAGTAATACTGACCTATGATGACTAATTTCTGTGGTTTGCTGACTATGAAGACATTCAGTCAGACTTTCAGCAAATGTAGAAGTTTACATTTGTACAATTCAGGAATTAAGCATTTCGGTTTTCATAACTTTGAGCTGCTCAAATGTTGATCTGTCTTGGTGCTATCTCAAGTTTGGGGGACCTGAAGCTAGGAGGTGAGGGCTAATGGGATGGGAGTTGAGTAATGAAATAGGAGGTGGAAAGGAAATTGGTGAAATGAAGGAAGTCAACCACTGAAGGATAAAATAAAAAGAAGTGAAAAAATAATTTAAAAAGAAATAAAGAGGAAGTAAATTAAAGAAGGTCTCATAAATTGGGAGTTGGGATTTGGGGGTGTAGGAGGTGCTGGTCATGCTTCTCAGGGTAGTTGGAGGTGGGAATGGTGAGGGAAGGCACTTTTGGGGGACCTACTAACCCTGTCCCAGGGAGGAAGCCCCAGCTCATGGGGACCTGATCTGGCCCTCTACCCTGGTCCCCCTGCACCCCACTCCTGGATTTGTTCGTGCCCTGAAACCTAGCTAGCTGGCACATGGTCTGCAGGCAGTTTGCACAGGGTTGTACTCCTGGGGTAGGAAGGTCATACCACTGGGCGCAGGAAGGGGGAGTTGGCTTTGTGCCACAACCACCCCTTGGCAGTAGCAATATTGCTAACCCCACTGTGCCAAAAATCATGAGATGAATTCTTAAAAAAAATCAAGAGACTGGCATGTAAATCATGAGATGCTATTTTTAAAGCATGTGTGTGGCGGGGAGGGTTATTTGTGAAGGTGTGGGGGCTGGGTGTGGGTAGGGGGAGAGGTTTGGAGCCCAGGGAGGGAGGGTCCCCACACACCCTGGCAGGATGTGGGGTACTATGGATCAGGAGTGAGAGACAGCAGCAGGGCTGGAGGGCTGTGGCTAGGAAGTGAGAAGCAGACACACAGACACACAGAGACACAGACACACAGAGACAGACACATAGACAGCACCAAGCTGGTAAGTGGAGTGGAAGGCAACGGGGGGAAAAAGGAAGGGACAAGGAGAGGGGGCAGATCAAGGCCCCCACAGTGAGGAAGGGAGAGAGTGGAGCAGGAGCAGGGGCTGGGGTGAATGGGGCCCCAGGGCTGGGGTTGGTTGTCAAGAGGCACAGGAGTGGGGAGTGCAGCTCTCCGCAGCTGCGTTCACCCCCAGGGGAGGCATGGGAGGGCGCAGAGCCCTGAGCCCACAGTAGGCAACCACCTCTGCCCCATGGGGGGCACATGCCCCCCATGCCTCTCCTGGAGGTGCCATTATGGCAGGGAGCCACAACCCCTGCCATGCTCTGGTCAATCTACCTACGCCCCGGCCCCAGGGCTCCATTCACCCCAGCCCCTGCTCCACTCCCTCACCGTGGGGCCTCCACTGCCCCTTCCTTCCTTTTTTCCACCCAGCCCCTTCCCCTTCACAGACTTACTAGCTGGGTGCTCTCTATATGCACTGGAAGGAAAATCCTGAGATTTGAGGGTTGCATCCTGAGAACATGAGTTAGGGTTAATTTGATTTGGAAATCAGGAGTCTCACGACTGTTTTGTGAGAGTTGGCATTACTGCAGTAGAGTTCTGGGGGTGGAAAGTTTGTCCACACAGAACAGGAAGGTGCGGGAGGGGACACTGCATCCTGGGATGCTGGAGGACTGCAACTTGGGCAGCTCATCTGTGGGGAGTGACCACACATTAATGCAGGAGTTTTCAAACTTTTTAAACAAGTGTATCCCTTCTGCCTCAAACTTTCAGCTCATGTACCCCTTTATATTTTTTCTTGTTTTTAAGGGGGTTGCAAATCAAGGCCCCCACGGTGAGGGAGGGAGTGGGCCTGGGGCAGGGGCAGGTGCTACACAGCCAGGGTGGAGCGCAGGATGGAGCTGTGAGAGCAGCTCATCCAGGAGGTGCAGGGAGGCGGGGCAGGGGCAGCTCCTGCTGCTATGCACACCCTGGTGGAGGCCCGGGGGGGGCACATGCCACCCAGATCTGTGCACAGTGTGGAGGCAGCTGCTGCTGCAGCCTGGACTCTATATCCCTGTTGCAGCTGCCCCAAGAGCCACGCGATGCCATGTGCCTATTGCCGCTGGGTGCACAGGGGACACACACACACACACACACACACACACACACACATGCAGAAACAGACACCCCCCCAAGCAGGTAAGTATGTTGTTGGGGGGGAGGAACAGGGAAAGGGCTGGGGGGCTGCAGATCAAGACCCCCCCACAGTGCAGGAGGGAGTGGGGTAGGGGTGAATGGGGACCAGGTTGGGCAACAATGGGAGCCTGGGGGAGCATCCAGGGGCACAGGGTAGGGGACTCCCACTGCGGCATGCACCGCAAGGGAGCCAAGGGAGGACACATACCCCACCGCTCTGTGTACGGGGTGAGGGCTCTGCCTCATGCTGCTTCGAGAGTAGCACAATGCCATACATGTCCCGCTACTGGGCAGTTCGCCACGGAGCTACTGCCCACCCAGCAACGGGATGCACATGGCTGTCGTTCTGCTCTTGAAGAAACCAGTGGCAGTGAGGCACAGAGGG
>NW_005843306.1:207817-208100 GCF_000455745.1 Alligator sinensis
TTCCCAGGTGCAGCTCCACAGGCTGCTGACAGGCCTCGCACCCAGCCTATCACACATCATCTGTCGGCAGCCCACAGAGCTGCATGTGCAACCAGCCATGGAAAACGGGGCATAGGGGCAGTGAGCAGCAGAGGTGGTGGCATGGGGTTGTAGGTGGCAGCGATGCAGGGTGGTGGGTGGTGGCAGCAGAAGCCACGTGTGAGGCCACCGCATGCAAGCCCCCTTTCCCCGGGCAGCACCTGTGTGGCCCACAGGGTTGTCACTTCCCTTGCACCCCTTCACT
>NW_005843306.1:208131-212546 GCF_000455745.1 Alligator sinensis
ACTCCCCCCACCACTGAGACCTTCTGCACCTTACTGCCACAGCTTGCTTTGAGAGCGGCGTGACAGCCACGTGCATCTCCCAAGGGAGAGGTGAAGTGTGGGAATGAGGAGGGGGAGATGCTGCAGCCATGCCCTGGGGCGCACTCCATCCCCACCCACCCGCACATACCCCCTCTGACCTTTCTAAGTACCCCTAGGGGTACACGTACCCCCGGTTGACACCCCCTGTGTTAATGGAACACCAACTGGGTAGCATAGATCAGAGATAAACCTGCCCAGGAGTGGCATAACTTTAAGCTGCCTAAAGGGTGTTTAAAACGAGTTTCAGGTGTTAATGTGTGGACTATCCACAGGTTAAGAGCCCCAGGAGCTGCCTGAAATTAGTACTTTAAAAGGCCCTAAGAATTCAAGACCTGAAAGAGGGAGATATGAGATGAGATACGAGGAGCTTAAATGACATGCCCATGCTTACATTAAACAAGTAGGGGTTGAGAGGAAGGAACTAGGCATCATTCACATACCATGGGTTGTGAGAGGTGGTGTTACCAGAATTAGAAATGTCCTCATTGTCCAGACCTCATGCCACTTTTGTTTAGTTCCATATCCTATACTGGTTGTGTTTTGTCTGCTGTACCTGTAAATGTCTCAGATGATGGCTCTGCCACAACTTTTCTTGGAGGACTCTTCAAGAATGTGACAGTCCTCACGCTCAGGAAAAAAAAGCTACATTTGGGGTTGTCACTAATTATACCGCCAACTGGAAAGAAATCAGTAGAACAGCTTGGTGGAATCATGCTGTAGCTTTCCTTTTGGAACTTTCCTCATTTCATTGCATTCAGAATGTTTTTTAAACCTATCTACAAATGGAAAAAGGAGATTTACCAGGAACCAGGACATCTGCTCAAAGGTATTACCTTTTTTAACATTAATTAACCTTAATTAAGCTGCTCTGGACTTACACTGACTTTTTTTCCTTATCTTCAAGACTGTTCACCTGCTATAAAATTATATGCTTGGTATTTTGATGAACAAATCCTAAACAACACATGAGGCTAACGGACTTGGAAAAAAAAATCAGTCACCACTGCTGTATTCTTGCCCCAAACTCGTTGTTCAGATAGCAAACTGGGGGCAAGTTATAGATTCCCAGGTTCATTGACTAGAAATAAACTCTCATTGAACTTTCCTTAGTTTACTAAAGGTTCCTATACCATGATACTCGGGCATTCTTTTGCATTTTTACGGTGCCTAAACTTTTGGGATTCACTTAAGTCCAAGAACAAAAATGCTGAATTCTTATAATAGACTGTTTTGTGGACTGGCTGGCCACACATACACACAAGACAAAGTGTGTTCTCTCAAGATTTTCAGTCCTGTTTTGTATTTCTAAGCAAGGTAGGGATAGTTTGGATAAACATCTTGGACTCATTCCTTAGCTAGAGCAAACTGGCATTATTCCACTGAAGTCAAAAGAGCTTTGATGATATACGCCAACTGAGAATCTGGTCCCAGAATTTTTTGTGCTGATCAGTACTAAACTTTTCCAGATTTACTTATAAGTGAAAGGCTGCCTAAATTAGCTTTTCTTTTGGTAAGCCTCTATACTTTGCTGAAGTGCTATTTTGCAACTTCTCCCAGTGAAATGACAGTCCCTCCCAACCCACAGACAGATTCTACAGAACTTGCTCACTAAGGCTGTGACTACATTGCAATGAGTCAAGCATGAGCAGGCATATTTAAAAGTCCTGGGCTGCTGACAGACATGGAAAAAACAAAACAAACTTGTGCTTTACCAGAAGCATGGCCCCTCAGAGTCTGTATAGATCACGTGCTTCAGCAGGGCTTTTTGGCACTTTTATGTAAAGCTGATTCAATCAGCTATTAGATAAAAACACCATAAAAGCCCTGCTGAAGCACCCAATCAATACAAATATTGGGCAAGCTGAGTCAAACTAACACAATGCTTCTTCTTGGCATGTGCTGGGATTGGTACAGGGGCACCAGTTTTTTTTCAGAGTGGGGAAGGTCATCTGTAAGCAGCCTTGGATACCAACAGTAGTGAAGCCACAGCTGTGTGGGCTTCAAGGTGGGACATGCAAGACCACCTGAGGTCCTGGCAAAGACTAGCCTGCACTGAAATGTGTACTATCACAGCCTCTTCAGGCTAGCTAAATGTAAGGTTTTACCTGACCACACTGCAATTGAATCTCTGAATGCAGTGCTGACACTAAGACAAACCCTATTGTCTGCCCCAAGTAAACCCCAAAAATGTTGCATAACAGGAAGTCCTACTCCTTGAATGCACAGAGCTGAGGCACTCTCTTCTATGGTGCATGAAAGGGTGGGTTTAGGTGACTCCGTAGGAAGAACCTGATTTCAGCCCTGGCACAAGCCACTGATCTTTCTCTTAGACTAATTCTAACCTTCATCAGCAGCTCCCTACTCGTCAGATAATTGTCATGCTCTGAGAAGATGTCGGACAGCTCTTCAAACGTCAGCATCTTCTCCCTACATAGAAAAAGAATTACTTCCGTGAGATTAACAATCACACTAAATCCATCCTAGATCATTATTCAGTAGTTTTTCATTGATGAATGACTCATCATTCATCAAACACAGAAAATGTATAAGCAGAAGCAAGACACATCTGGATAGGTGCTGAGACTCTTCCAGAAAGCCCTTTCAACTCCCACTGCAGCCAAGGCAGTCCATCACAGTAATGTATTAATTTGTTCTTATCCAACATGTTGCTGTCTGTAAATAAAGACAACTTTTCAAAGAGATCAACCTGACACCTAGCAGTGGGAGAATAAGCACTTGCCATTAGCCCCATGGGCCTGCAGTGCCCAGCCAGGTGAAATTCTTGAATCAGTATCAACTTTGGAAACCTTTTTATCAAAAAGACATACAAGAACAATCTATCCTTCCTGCAAGAAGATAGGAAGAAAGAGAGGTTATCCTTGCTACTAATGGTGACATAGGAACATGGAAACTGGAAGGGACCCTTTGGACCAGGGATGGCCAAATATGGATCATGGGCTGGATCCGGCCCATGGAGCCCCTAAAAAAATTTTGAAAATTAAAATGCATCTGTCCTTGGTTTCTGTCAAAAATGACAGGAACCAGGGCAGTAGGACCCAGGGGAATCTTTGACGGGCTCCTGCAACAGCAGGGCCCACCCGGCCCTGCCTCAGCAGGGGCTTCTGGCCTGGGATCACGTGGCTGCCCCAGCCAGAAACTCGGGTAAGGGGGAGGGGGAGGGGGAAGGGCAGGGAAGGAGCTGGTGTGGAACATGGGGAAAAGCAGCTCCTCGCCCTCCCCATGGCCTGAGCTCCCTGCTGCAGCCACTCGCAGCCCACACAGGGTTGTCCTGAGCAGGCACAGGTACCCCACATGGGCTGTGAGCAGCTGCAGTGCGGGGCGCCAGCCATGGGGTGGGGAAAGGGCCGCTTTTCTCCCGCACTCAGCACCAGCTTGTAACCTGCCCCTGCACGAGCTCTGGGGTCACCCATGTCACAACCCAAAAGGTGTGATTTTTATTTGTGTGTGCTTCGGCACTGCTAAATTGTCCCCGCTAAATTGCAAGCTTCCTTGCACGGTGGAGTTTTCTGCTGCAAAAGAGAACCCAAGGAGAAGGGAGAATTTCCCGCCGATTTGAAGCTTTCTTTGCAGGGTGCATTTCTTTGTTGCAGCACTAATTCCAGAGCGAAAGCCACCCCTCTCCGCCCCCACGTGCCCGGGCTGCTGGCCACAGCCCGCGTGCAGCGCGAAAAAGGGCTTGGGGCACGCCCGGCCCGCGCAACCCATTGGGGCTGTGCCACAGCAGCACCAGCTGCAGCCCCCACACTTGCCATGCTGCGCGTTTGCTGGTGCTACTGCCCGCCCAGAGCTTGCGCCATGGTATGCTGTAGTGAGGCTGCCACCGCCGCCTCTGTGCTGCCCAGTGTGCGAGCTCTGGGCAGGCAACAGCAGCAAACATTGCCTGGCATGGCCAGTGGGGGGCCCATTGGGGCTGTGCCACAGCAGCACCAGCTGCAGCCCCCACACTTGCCATGCTGCGCGTTTGCTGGTGCTACTGCCCGCCCAGAGCTTGCGCCATGGTATGCTGTAGTGAGGCTGCCACCGCCGCCTCTGTGCTGCCCAGTGTGCGAGCTCTGGGCAGGCAACAGCAGCAAACATTGCCTGGCATGGCCAGTGGGGGGACTGCAGCTGTTGCTGCCATGGCACAGCCCCAGTCGGCAAGCCTGGAGCTGGCATGGGGTCCAGGATGGCAGTGGCAGAGTGTTACAAGCTGGTGCTGAGTGCAGGGGAAAAGTGGCCTCTTGCCCATCCTGTGGTCGGTGCCCCACACTGCAGCTGCTTGCAGCCCACATGGGGCTGCCTGTGCCTGCTCCGGACCGCCCTCGTGCGGGCTG
>NW_005843307.1:0-13372 GCF_000455745.1 Alligator sinensis
TTGTGGGGGGTGTTCTTCTGTACTGCAGCAGAAGTACAGAAGCCTATGAATTCCACTTCATCAACCTCCTGGATACTAAAAATCATGGACTAAATATAGACATTGGATTTATGACACATTATAACCTGCCTGACATCTGACTCCCCAGGTTTCTCTCCACTATTCATCCCCCTTCTCTCTCTCTTCTCTTCCCCCACCCCTGGTCTCTCACCCATTGACTCCTCCATCTACATTTTCACTGACTACCTGTCTTGTATGCAGCCCAGCCCAGCCGCTGGTTTCTTTACTTTTCATCCCATCCAGGAAGAGCACACACCAACTTCTGAAACTTCCTCAGCCTGACGAAGGGTTTTTGAACCCAAAAGCTTGCTTAATAACTCTTCTCCAACCATTTGGGTTGGTCTAATAAAAGATATCAGATTCACCCAAGGAACCTTGTTTGCCTATGTCCTTAGACCAACACGGCTACAACCTACACCCCTGCAGATATTAGGAAAAGCTTTTCGACTTTTAGAGATAGTTAAGCAAAGGTTAGACAAGCATATGTCAGGGATGGTCTGAATATATTTGGGCCCATCTCATTGCAAGGGATGGGATAAATGATCTTTTGAGATCTCTTCCAGCCTTACATTTCTAGGATTCATGTTATTCAAATTTCAAGAGCCAAATTCTATATTTGAGTTCACTCCCATAAGGGGGAACTCATCCCAGAGTAGACAGCTATTGCACATAGACTACGGACCATGTCAGTCCCATTCTGTCCCTCCCCAAATATATTTTGAATGAGAGCTAAAAAGTACACACAGGTCTTAGGCTGGTCAAAAGAGTAGAGTCGTTGTACACAAGATCTCAAGGCCATAGCTGGCAGTCTCTGCTTATGTTGAGTCAATGCAACCAACAGTCTTACATCCCTCTGGAAAAAAACAACCTTACTGAAATATTGACTTAAGTTGTTTTTCTTCCCAGGTCTACCTTTTGTGGCAATGAAACGGTGACATATGAAGTTCCCCAGCTACTTAAGCCTTGCAAAAAATCACTGGACGTTGCTACCGTATGAGCGGCATACATAGCTGTATGAGACCTATCCTCTCAAATGGGTTCATTTTACACATAGTTATTCAAATAAAATGCATTTTTAACCTGAACGATGACTGGTTGCTCAGCTTTGTGTAAGTGTGCTTTTGCAGGTAAAAAGTCATTGCTTCCGAAATTTCTCCAATTACACTTTTACTGTGAGACAGTGAGCGAGGGCGAGCAACCTAAGGTTTTATATGAGCTCATCAAAATACACCATCACACACAAAAATACTAGTAAAGTGGCAGAAACAAACAGGAGCAATTTGTCTGTGTGTTGCATTAGCATTTGTCAGATTTTCTCTTTTCTGAATGCATGTGAAACTGGTTAATTCACTTGCAAGACCAAAGTCGCCACTCTTAAGGTTTAATTCACTATAGTCCTGATTTCCCACCAGTGTCCTCTCCCCCCCACTAACTCCTACTAATTAGTTGTTACCAAATAATTAGCTATTAACAGCATTCCCCTTGGAGCGGCGAATGAACCAGTTTTAATGTGTGATGGGAACATCCTCCTTGCAATTTGCACTGCTGTCTTCAAGCATTCAAATAACACATTGCAACCTTACATTAAAGGCAAAAAACATGCACAAGGTACAACAAGAAGCAGAAACAACCCAGGTCACCCGGCTTGTGATAGTCCTTCACATGCTGCAGTCTCAACACAAGCAGAAAACATCTCTGCACTTATGCAGGGCATGATGCAGGTGGCAGGATTCACCGCAGCCCCCTGGCCATGCAGAGAGCAGGGGCACCAGAAATAAATGCCATTTGTGCGACCTCTTCCCCAAGCAGCCAGATGGAGCAGCCAGCCTGGCCGTCCCACATGGGTTATATAGCACGTAGCCACCCTGCCCTTCTCACTTGGGTCTGCATCCTTCACATCCCTTTCCTGCTGGCTTGCAGTGCCAGCCCTGGACAGCCCCAAGGCTGGGACCAACACAGCAGGCTGCTCCGCACCGGAGGGCTGCGACCAAGGGGTCTGCACCCTCTCCTGCCCCCAACTTAGAAGTGCCCAGAATTTGCCCTTTAGCAAACCCCTCTTTTGCAATACAGCATTTGGAGGAGGGAAGACTTCTCAGCCCTATGTCCCCACGCACGCTGAGAGCAAACAGGCAGGGTTGGCTTATCACTAGGTTACACTGGGTTTTTTCCAGAAGCACCTGGTGTCACTCCCACCCATGCAAGAGAACCCCCTGGAGACGCAGAGACAGAAAGCAAGGACCTGGGGTGGGACAACACACCCGAGGGGAAAGAGACCTTGGAGGGGCCAAGCCCAAATAGCATCTCACAGCCAAACCTGTTCTGCAAGCCCTTCTTGCAAACTAGACTACGGGGCAAGACAAATGCATGGTGCAAAGGCCCCCCCCTTCCTCCCCTCCACTCCCCAGCCTGCTGCTGCACAGTCCCAAAGGCCCAGACGTGCTCTTACCTCCTCCTCTCAGTCTTGTCAAGCTCCTGGGAGCACAGAAAGAAGCAGGGAGACCCTCAGCTCCCAGTTGAAGGACACCATGTTGGGATCATGTGCAGGCCTGGAGGCTGCAAGCAGGCTCATATAGCCTTGCACAGCGCCTCCTGGGGGCAGAAGCCCAGTACTGCAGTCTCACACATGGGCCCAGGGCACCCTGCCACGTGGTGTTCTCAGCCCTGAGCGAGGTGCTTGGGTGGCCTGCTCGGTGCGTGGGGAGAGTCGGACCCTTAGAACAAAGTCAGCACAGCCATGCTAAGCAAAATGTTAGGAAATAAAGAGAGGAGATCTGTGCTTAAGCCTGACCCTTTCTGGGGCTGAGGTGTCTTATAGCTTGCACCTGCTGACTCTCACACCTGTATCCAGGCTCTTGAAAACATTCATGCCTCAGGGTGCAAGCAGCAAGGGGCACATTGCAAAGTGCAGGTTTCCTTGTTTCAACCCCTTTCTCTGTTGTATTTGGTTAACAGACTCTCTGAGGGCTTCTACGCCGCGGCTGTAGTTGAGACATAACTAAGCTACCTCCAGTATAATGCAAAGTTACTCTGGAAGCAGTGAGTTCAGCCCAGCCTAGTATTTACTCTGTTCTTCAGGGCTGTGCTGAGCCACATGCTGCCTTGGCTGAACTATTTGCAGAATGCAGACTAGCTCATCTAAAGCTAGTTTGAGTCTATCTATACAGTGACTGTGGTGTAGACATACACCAAAGCCATATCAAGTCACACATACACCCAGCATAACACCTATCCCTTGAGAATCAGCTGCAATGAGTTACAGGTGTTCCTAGAAAAATATAGGTTATAATTCAAAGAAATTACCCCCCCCCCCCCAACACACACACGTTAATGTGGGAAGAAGGTTATGCCCTACTTAATTTCCTAGGAAAAGCTCTCAAATGTTATCCTCCATAGTTGGACCTATTGCAAACTGTTGTGCTTTACCATACGTCCCATGATATTTGCTGATTTTTGCAGAGCCCGCAAGCTGGGATCAGGTGATTGATTTTTTAAGTGAGCTTCCAGCATTCATCCTCACAGACAAAAGCCTGGAAACCTGAGCGCTAAATGTGTCAGCACAATAAAGCATATAAAAATATTAATTTTATATTTTATTTTTAATTTTAATTCTCAGGGTTTTTTACATCTCAGTATTTAAGATGATTTGGGGGGGCATGGCATGATTGTTTTCCTGCTTAGGCTTGATAATACTGCTCTATACCCTGAACAGTGCATGTAAAATGAGCAGTGTTCAAAGTTCATTCCATTCTCTGGATCTCCCAGTGAATTTCCTCTTATCACTTTCTTAAGCCCCAGACCTGCAAATACTTATATGCACATTTAACTTTATGCACATCACAACTCAAGCAAAAAGATAAGCTAAATTACACAGTGGAAATCCAAAACATGTTAATCTTTTCCCTGTTCCCTTCCTGTACCTACACTTGGAAGGATGTGGTTATTTATGTTTAACTGCTATTTTGATAGCAATAGAAACAACACATTTGAAATCTTCTGGAATTAACAGGAATAAAATTCTTAATAAACCATATAGTAAAGCCTCTAAAAACGGCTATGCAAAATCACCAGTGAAATCACACGCAATCCTAGGCTCTTAAGAAGGCTGTATTCATGGGTATAGGAGGAAATCATAAACAGGCTGATCTGCACCTACACCTGCATCCAAAGGGGCTTGTTCCTATTAGTGGGTGCATGGAATTACTCCCCTCTTGCATTCATTCCCCTTTCACACTTTTTCACAACATCTCTAAGAGGTTTATTCCCCCTTGAATTCAAATTCTGGTTGCTCCTGTTATCATCTTCCTCAAATCCTCCTTTCCACTGCCCACTTCCAAGAGTAACAAGGCCCAAACAACTCTGATGTAACTTAAAACAGCCTAAGCGCTGCTCTCACTGACGGACTGTAGTGATCCTGTTCACGGTCAGCTCTTCCCACCAGTGCTCATTCAGAGTCCTCCGAGTTGCAGCCCTGCCCACTTCTCAAAAGGTCTTCTGGGAAGAGGGTGGGTTGAGCAATGTAGATCCAACCTGAACACGGGCTGAGGATTTGACCAGTAACTGGATTTGCTAATGAGAATGAGGAGGAGAGCCTTAGAGCAGTTACAACGGGAACCCACTGAACTCTGCCCCCACTGGCACCTAAAATACAGGAGCTGCCCCTCTCTGGTATCACTCTTCATGCGGACACGCCAAGCCTCCCATTCTGCAACCTCGTCCACACCATGCAAATAAGCCCACTTGCAGACATGGCAAAACATAGAGCAAGGCTGGCAGAACTGTGCCCCTATCAAAGACCACAACAACCGCACTGAACCCATTAAAACTTTGCTCCTGTCAATGTTGGCAGCTTGGTATGTGCACAGCTGGTGACCTTTCGTTCCTTCCCACAAGTCGAGATTAGGGAGTATCACCACGTGAAAGGACACATAGCTCTAAGATACAGTTTATGGGCATCACAAGGTTGACAAAGCGTGTAAGTGCAATTCAGTCCGTGCAGCGCCTGTGTATTTCTTCATCCCACTCAGGCTCTTCCTAGCAGGCAATGATTTCCAGCCTTCACTGGCCCACAGACAACACTGAGCAAGTAGCGTCTTGCAGGCAACACTGTGGTTTGCTCTCCCTGTCACCCTCATTTGTCAGAGGGTCTCATCGGCCAAGGCAGACAAGGTTCTTCGGGTAAATCTTTTGTTAGACCGATTCAAATAGCTGGAAAAATTCTTCTTAGCAAACTTTTGGGTATAAATACCCTTCATCAGACTGTGAGCGCATCTGCAGTTGGTGTGTGCTCTTCCTAGGTGGAATGAGTAGTAAAGAAGCCAGAAGCACATTTTGCCTAGGAGCCACGAGCTGGGGGCCACTGTTGGTGGGTTTAGAGGAGACTCAGGTAGCCTGACAGCCAGCTGGTGCTGTCCACTTCCACCTTTCAAACCTTTCTTTACAGGAAGAGCTACAACCGTTCTGCATGATACAAACCTCCTGGATTAGAGCAGCCGCACCTGTGGCCACACAGCAGTGCTGGAGGGTATTTTACAGGTGTACGTGCTTCCAGCATGCTTGACTACAGAGGGGCAACACAGATGGGCAAATATGCACCGGCCCCAGCAAGAGGGGCTCAGGCACCCTCAGGAGACTGACAGGTGATGTGCTAACACCAGCATAATTGACATCAGCTTTGCGCATCCTGCTTTGTATGCATCAGCCCCATCCTTTCCTGATTTCCCCCAACACATTCAACGTCCCACCTGCCCTATGTCACACCCCATACTCCACCCCCTAATTCTCACAGCCTGAGTCCCAGCTCCTCTCCTCTTCCCCAGCAGCACTCTCCTTAATTCCCACTCTCACCACAACCCTTGTAGCATGAACCACTTCTCCTGCTATCCCACCACACTTCTGCAGCACCGCACTCTCCTCTCCATCTAGGAAGCATTCACACGAGTAAGGTATATTCCTCCTGAGTTCACGTTTCCTGAATCTCAACTCCAATTACATTTCCCCAAACTAAAGAAGTCTCTTTGACCAATGTCACTTGGGGTTTTTTTTTCCAGACTTCTGCCAGGGCTGATTCCAAACAGCATTAGTTGAGGAGGGAGCTCAGGGTCACTGCCTACCCCATGTCCCCTTGCACTAACTCAAAAGTTTTTTTGGCTACTTATGCGCCATGGAATATATTTGAGCTATGAACATTAGGCTCGTGCCTATATTGACAGCTCCACTCGTATTGAATGTTATGTTCTTTTTCATGCAATATATAGTTATCTGGTGGAACACATTGCCATGGGATGTTGTGGAGGTTGATCATTTAACTGGCTTCAAAAGGGATTGAACAAATTCATGGAGGACAGGTGCATGGAGAGGGGAGGGGGATATTAAACTTGATATTTACGGGTGCAATGTCCAAATTAGGACTTCCTAGGCCTCAAAATACTGGAAGCCATAAGAGAAGGGGGGCAGGCAATAGATAAATCTAGATAGGCTCTGCATAAATAATCTTCCCCTTAGCACCCACTCTGTGCCATGAGGAGGTACAGGATATTGGGCTAGAAGAAACTGAGGTCTGAACCAGCATGGCATCTCTTAAGTTCCTGTGTTTGATTTAGCTTCCCCAAAAGGTCATTTTTGATCCCGCAGGTGTGAACAAAGTATATCAGTAGACTCTATCGACCTAATGGATGGTCTTTTTTTTTCTTGGGAAGGGACTAAATCTTAGGACCCCCTGTCATAAATTACCGCAAAGTTGGCACATTAACCCCACCTTGCAATCCAAGCATGCATGTGGGACTGAACATTTAGAAAAGTCGACCTTTAAGGAAAAGGGTTCTCGACCTTAAATCTAGTGAAGCTGGCACACCACAATAAACTACTATCTAGAGTAAATACATTTTCCTATCGTTATGGGATGTTTTCAAGGATAACATGTGTTATATAAGAACAGGCAAAGTTCGTTTAGCAGTGCACAGCTACTCAAGGTAGAGTATTGCACCGAGAGTTTTTCTTTGTATAGCTTGTCCAGTAACAACTGTTGCTGAGGCAGGGGTGGGGGGCGGCAGTATGTCTACGCTGCTGTTCAAAGATTAGAGATTGAAGCTTCGGTGGATTTACCCAAGCTGGATTTAAACTAGCCAGCTTGCCCAGTGCTATTACAGCCATAGCAGCATGCAGCTCAGTACAGACCGACTGTTCAAGAATTGACCCTGGTCGCTGGGTCGGTTTTGCAGCTCGCACTAAGCCCCATACTGCTGTGGGCTATGCTGCTCTTGGCATCCAAGTGAGTTAATTTAAATCTATGAGTAGTCGCTACAGCTTTGGACTGCAGTGGAGAAATGCCCAGAGTCACTGTTTGGTACAGGTGCAGAATGATCACAAGAAAAATAAATGGACACAAAGCTCTCCGAAGCAAGCAAGTCTTATTGTTTCCTTGTTGATTCTTCCAGATGCTCAAAATGTGGAACGCTGTGCTTTTTCTGCTGGGTGCAGTCAAAGGTAAGACATAAGATTTATTTCAATGCAGGGTTTTCTCTTCTGCTTCATTTTGCAAGGGTTTTAACTCTATACAGCGATGGTTCTATGCCAAACAACTATGGTTATATTGCTTGCATTTCATGTATAGGAAACACGGGCAGTATGGTTTGCTACCTCATCTGGAGGTCCGAGGCAGGAATTTGGGGGAATTTGCTTCCTCAACACAGCTTTAATGGCTTTGTCTTTTCAATGGGGTCAGTACATTAGGGGAAAGCCTCCCTGAGCCTTAGGTCTTTCTTGTGTATTGGGCCCAGGGCTGGATGCTTGTGGTAGTCAGTTAGGGCCAGGATGCTCCGACTGTCCAGAGAAAAATGCAGTGCAGAGGCCAAAGGAGACAGTCTTTGAAGCACACCCTTGCAAGGGATGCAGCATAATTCCCACTCTATAACAGGTCTTCCCTGCTCTGTGGGTCTGTATAGAAATCAAAGAAATCATAGAAAAGTAGGGCTGGAAGGGACCTCCAGGGGTCATCTAGTCTAACCTCTGATGAAGGTAGGATTGTCCCTATCCAAACCATCCTATACAGATCCGTTGTCTGATCTACTAGTGAAACTACACTGTTAACCCTGATACAACCACAAGACATAACACCCTAAGCAGCTACAAGTAAAGTAGGGAGACCATGGCAGCCAACATCCTGCTGCTGCAAAGGTTGTTAAAATATGCTCAAGAGATCCAAGGAAGGGGGTCACACCCCCCACTACAGAGGAAGGCAAACCCCCCCAAAATCCACACCAGTCTGACCATGGGCTAAAATTCCTTCCTGACCCCAAATGCGTTGAGGGTGGCATGGCTACAGTGCAGCCCTCTCTTTGTTCCTGCTAAGATTGGTAGTGGTCAGGGAGGGAGTATTATGAAAGGAAATGACTGTCAGTCTTCAGGTTGCAAAGTTGGAAGCACAAGAAGTGCTTGGGGAGAGAGGTGGTCTTGGACCGACTGTGACCTCGTCTTTGTTCATTCGCACCCAAACGATCTGATCTGTGCACTACAGGAGAGCAAGTTTGCTTCGATAGGCTTGGCTGCTTCTCCGATGATATACCATGGGCTGGAACTATAGAAAGGCCAATTGCGAAGTTACCCTGGAGTCCGGAAAGGATAAACGCCCGCTTCCTTCTCTACACTAAAATCAATCCTAATCACTATCAAGTAAGACCTGTTGCTGTTTAAGTATTACAAAAGTTGTATACATACAGAACACAAACACAGGCTTATCAGCTGTTAGCACTCCTAGGACTGCTAAGGATAGAAAGGGCCAGTTCTCCAAAATATTCAGGGAACAACCTTCACCAGCTTCTCAGAAAGTTCCTGTCTAGTTTCCTATGAGGTTCGGTAAGTCTCACGGAGCAGAAATTCTCACCTGTGGCTGCAATAAGTGATTTTTTTGAAGACCTCACCAACCCTATGCCAACCAAATAGCTTCCCTAAAGTAGACCATGAGTCACTTTCTCCTTTATGTCCATTGATAAATGTTAAGGAAATATGCAGTATTAGAGGGCATTTGATAGGCAGAGGGAAGCACTTGCTAAGCAGAGGCTGAAATCTTGGCTCTGGCAATAGCAATAGCCAAAGTCAATAGCAAAATTCACATTGAGAGGAATAGAGACAGAATTTCCCCCAAGTGTGAACCCTGCAAACCATGAGTCATGGGCTCGTCTTCACATACACATTGGTAAATGCATATGATAAGCCCCTACAATTAACTAGTTAATCGTGCAATAAATTTAGACTGGCCATACTTGTAAAGTCATTACCACACCATAAAAATGTCCATCCAGCTATAAAAAGAGCCAACCAGCTATAAGGTTACTGCTTGGAAACATGTAATTTGTAGCTGGTTTCTATCCAGCTTTCATTTGAAGATTTAGCAGGGCTCTTACTGATCATAAAAGCTGGCCTTAGGCAGCAACAGCAATGCTTTCTAATCTGCAGAGTTACTCTGGATTTCAACATTTACAATTGTATTATCTACAACAGGAGATCACTGCAACCAATCCAACAACTATTGACTACTCAAATTTCAATGCGAGCAAGCTAACCCGGTTTATTACGCATGGATTTATAGACCAAGGAGAAGAAACTTGGCTGTCAGACATGTGCAGGGTATGGTACTACAGATACTTAGGTGACATTTATAAATGCATTCCTGAAAATTACATCTTTTTTTCTATTTCTAACCAATGTACCTCATGCTATCTGTGCTGACAAGAAGCTTTTACTTCTTCCTCTAGAAAAGAATGACATAAAATGTTGCTCCGCTAAAATCTGTTCAATCCTGGTTCTACATCTCTAAGAAAACTAATAGGAAAAAAGGGTTAAAGTATCCTCCTTGTTGAAGTCAATGGGCTTACACAAGTAAATGGTAACAGAATTTGGTCCAGTCACTCTTTTGTTTCCCTGATGTACAACCCCACCTCCACAAAAAAAAATAACCTCAAAAAACAAAACAGCTCAAGTAAGGCACTTCTTGGAAACTGAGGTGATCCTACAATTTATTAAATAGCTATACTCATGTCTGCTGCATCATACCGCACCTGCTGATAAAGAGAGAGGTTCCCCTAGTAGGACACATGCCTGTGAGGGCAGGCAGTCCACCATAATGGGGTAAGACTGCCATGACACAAAATTGGGTAGTGGCAATGAGGAGCTAGGGTTGTCAACCCTCCAGGATTGCCCTGGACTGGAGTCTCCAGGAATTAGATATAAATCTCCAGGATACTGCTGAGACTCACCCGGGAGATAAGTGATAGGGCATTCATTGAAATGAACATCAAATGTTGAATCCAATTTGTACAGTAGTCCGGTGGGTTTTTAAAATGTAATAGTAATGTGCATTTGCCTTCCTGCTGTAAAGTCTTCGCACTGTCATCTATACCTGATACACACAAGCACGCGAGCACGTTCGCTTTGTGTGTCGTGGGCATGTTGGCCTTCTGGAAACCTCCTGGAATAGATTCAAAACAGAGTTGGCAACCCTATGAGGAATTGGTCTGCTCAGGAACAGGACCATCCGCCCTTATGGTTTCAATCATTAAACCGTAACATCTCCTTGACACAGTTTTACCCATTTCCAGAAAGGTACCTTCTTTTAACATTTATACAAAAAAAAAAATTCTGTGAGTGAGCAATCAGAATGGCTTACGCTGCCAGGTGCAAACTGGGTAGATCTTGCCTCAAGTTGGCACTAATTCCCAAGAAGGCTCGAGCCCAATTCTTTAAACCCAGTCCCTGTCTTTGATCTGAAAATGTATTTATTACCTGGGAAAACGTATTTATTACTTAGTAATTTTAAAGTGCATTTTATACTACACTAGTTAGGGCTGTTAGTGTGATCTCTCCCATTAAGTCCTTGGATCCTCCTGTGGGCACCTGATTTGCTGCTCTGCTTTCTGGTTCCTGCCTTATCTGCTGCTGTGCTCTTTGCTCCCTCCTTGATCTGCCAAACTCCACACACACAGGCTCCCTGTTTCACTTGTGGCATGTGTGCTTCAGGGTGGCCACCCCTTTTTTAAAGGATGTCTCTTTGCATCATCAGGACATGGTTTAGTATATATAGGTGCTGTACTTGGAAAAAAAATTAGAAGGAATTAATATGGCATTGATAAACTTGGGTATATTGCTTAAATAATGTCTTAATCCCTCCTTAATGCAACTTGCTTTTTTTTTCATATACATATTTTCACCAGAGGATGTTCGAAGTGGAAGATGTAAACTGCATCTGCATAGACTGGAAGAGTAGTTCAAGATGCCAGTATACCCAGGCATCAAACAACATCCGTGTTGTGGGTGCTGAAATTGCCTATTTTATAGATGTCCTAATGGTAAGAGATCTTCTTTTAGGCACACAAAACAGCATAATATGGATGAAAATAATGTGATCAGACTGCACAATTTGAATGGGAATTTACACAGCCAGCAAAAGACACCTCCCTGACACCATTTTATCATGCAGGCAAATTTTGAAGTTTTGCTACAAACAGCAGAAGTGTTCAAGTTTCTTGGGAAAATAAGAGGTCACAATACTTTTTACAATAGAAAGTGTTGGGCACCCTGGTTATAAAAGTTTCTGCCAGCCCTTTACTAGATTTGAATATTTTCAGTCTGCATATATTATAAGTACTTTTGTACTGCTGCTGTATAGAGCCCAGTCTGATAGGTGTCCTTTGAGAATGCCTACCATAAGATCATAGAGAAGTAGGGCTGGAAGGGACCCTCCAGAGACCACCTAGTCCAACCACCTGCATAAGGTAGGATCATCCCTATCCAAGGATCATCCCTATCCAAACCATCCTAAACAAATCTATAATCTAATTCTTTGTAAAACTACCATCCACCCTGATACAACAAAGGACATAACACTCTACCAGGTTGAGTCCCGTGGGTAGGATAAGTAGAGCAACTCCTAGTTGGTTAATCCCAGCAAATGGGTGCTAAATTGTTCATCACTATCAAGACATCTCTACATGGGCTACAGGTACATCCAAAATTAGGCAGCAACCAAGGAGAGGTTCTGAGAATCCAAATTTTGGATTTAGGTGTCTAAAATGGCAGTTAAATGCTTAAATCTTGCCTAGGTTTCTCTGGAGATCTAGCCCAGATTGTTTATCCAAATGAAGGGCCAGATCCTCACCTAACACAAATTGCTAGAGACTTGCCAATATTCATCACCATTTTTACACTAAATGAAGATGCAGGGACATTTTCAAAGCAAAATTACTGAGAATTAGGTAGCTCAGTGCTATTTTTACATTTGAAAATGTCCCTCTCTGTCCCTAAATCTCTAGACTTTAAAAAAATAAGTCTAGAAATTACCAACATTTTGGGGAAAGGATCAGTCTCTATTTTTTATTTTTCTAAACTGGTTTTTCTATGACCAGTATAAGAAATTCCATTGCATTGCATTGGTATTAGTGACAACACAAGGTTCAGAACAGTGCAGAATGAGACCTTTGAAGAGCACTAATGTCTTCAAAAGCTGAGGTGTAAAACCCCAAGTACACTTACCTCCCAAGAAAGAAGGAGCAAGCAGCCCAGCTGGTGGATCATATGGGCCCAATGCTACGATCTCACATGCGCACAGCACTTACAGAAGCTGTCAGTGGTTTGAGGCTTCAGCAGCACCTATGGAATGACCCTGTTGCTTTTGCCCTTCTTTACGTTCCGGGAACCTCAGCTCTGCTCCACATATTTCTCAAGCAGCAGAATTTGGCCCCTCAGTTGTTAGTCACAGCCTCTGTCCATGACTAACGTCATTGAAAATAAAGATTATGACTTTTAAACATTGTTTTTATCAGGAAAGATACCAGTACTCCCCTTCCAAGGTCCATATCATCGGCCATAGCCTTGGAGCTCACGCTGCAGGAGAGGCAGGGAGGCGGCGACCAGGCATAGCAAGAATAACCGGTAGGTTAATGAATTCTAGCCCAATTGATGCCAGGGAAAACTGCTAAATCCTACCATTACCTCATAATTTACAGAACCTGCCTGTAGGTGCTTGTTGGAGCTGGCTAGCATGTGTACATGGGTGCCTATCATATCTATCTATCTATCTAGGGCTGTGCGAAATTTCGCCAGTTGTTTCGATTCAACACTGTTTCAACTAATTTTGAGCTCGAAACAGTGAGATCGAATCGAAACGAAGGGCTTCGAAACAGCCTCGAAACAAAATGAGGCTAGTCAAAAAGCTTCAAAAGTTTCAAAACGTTTCAAGTTTTGCAGCCAGCAGTGAGAGACAGGGGAGAACCAGGGCTGTGTTCCCAGCACAAGCCGGGAGCCCTGGCTCTCCCCATCTCCT
>NW_005843307.1:13510-34283 GCF_000455745.1 Alligator sinensis
AGCCCTGGCTCTCCCCATCTCCTGCTTCCAGAAGCCGATAACAGCTCAAGGGAAGGGAACTGAGCCTGGGCTCAGTTCCCCACCCCAGTGCTGCAATCTGGCAGGGGGCACTGCGATCCAGCGGGGTGGGGCAGAGAGTCAGCCAAGTTGAGCTCACTCCCCCCACCCCCTGCGCTGCGATCAGGTGCAGGGCAGAGAGTCAGCTGAGCTGGACTGACTCTCTGCCCCCGCACCCGATTGCAGCGTGGAGGGGGGGAGTGAGCCCAGTTGGACTGACTCTCCACCCCCGCCCCTGATCTCAGTGCAGGGCGGGGTGGGAGTAGGGGTGGGGCAGAGAGTCAGCCAAGTTGAGCTCACTCCCCCCACCCCCTGCGCTGCGATCAGGTGCAGGGCAGAGAGTCAGCTGAGCTGGACTGACTCTCTGCCCCCGCACCCGATTGCAGCGTGGAGGGGGGGAGTGAGCCCAGTTGGACTGACTCTCCACCCCCGCCCCTGATCTCAGTGCAGGGCGGGGTGGGAGTAGGCCAGTTGGGCTGACTCTCTGCCCCCGCTCCTGATCACAGCATGCCAGGGGAAGGAGTGAGCCCAGCTGGGCTGACTCTCTGCTCCCGCCCCTGCCAATCTATTGCCAGGAATGGGGGGTCAACTCAGCTGGGCTGACTCCCCGCCCACTGTGCAATCTAGCACTGACTTCCCACCCCCAGCAAAACGTCGAAACAGCATTGAAACAGCCTTTCAGTTTCGATGGAACGGAACGGAACAGCTGTTTCGAATCGAAATGAAATTTGAAATGGAAAGCTGTTCCTTCGAACTGTCGAAACTGAAGGCAAAATGGAACAGTGCCATTTCACACAGCCCTACTATCTATCTATCTATCTATCTATCTTCTATATGGTGTATGTGAGCGCTCCTTACAGGACAGAATCAAAACAGCCCCACTGCACTGTAGCCCTCTACTGCCAACAGAGCCAGATTATTCCCTTCTGCAATAAGTAATCCTCTCCTGATTAACAGGAAACTCCACAAGGATACCCTCCTGGCCTTCCTCATCAGTAGTGCCACTAGAAGGTATGGAGGTTTGCATCCCTGAGACCAACTTAGTCTGCCGTTGGGAATCCCGTACATGCAGTGTGCAATGGCCAGGCTGCTATAGCTGGCTAATGGGGCAGTGATCAGACCTGAACCTTACCTCTGGGGCAGGGGAAAGGGATGGCATCTTTCCTATACAGAAGTTATCCTACAGAAGTTATCCATACAGAAGTTATCCTGTCCCCTGACCTCAAGGGATGGGCCCATGGAGCATGGGCTGTTCTGGCTCGGTACACTATAACACGGTGACACTGAAGCATATTATGATGTCACTAAAGCAGCTGAGTGCCAAGTCCCACAGTCTCGGTTCATTTAACAGGCTTGACCTGGGCCAGCTTTAATGGTTCTGATGATTTTCTAAGCCATTTGCCCAATTCTATTGTAAAAGAAGAGGCCTGACATAGCAATTCCCACACTCCTTATCCTGGCAGTTTCTTTCCTATCATCCCTGTCCCTCATTAACCCAGCTTGTTGTGCAGGTGCAGGGGCACATCTGGTGTTCAAGATCACCCACTGCTTGCAGGCCCCTCCAAAGCATGGTAAAAGCAGTGCAGGAGTGAGCACAGTTAATTGTTTTGTGCTTGGTTCTGCTGCCCAATATCCTTTTTCAGGAAAGGATGAATTGGAACTGACATACCAAAGGCAGAAGGCCGAGCTTGCAGATGTAACCCTTTAATCTCCTTGGTTTGCTGGGTTTAACATAAATCCCTTCATCTTTGGGAAATGCATTTACACGTGTTATGTCTCCGCTGACTTTAATTTCTTCGGATTTAAAACAAACAAACAAACAAGCCAACTACAGCGCACAGAGAAGATGGCCAAACAGCTCTTTCAAGGGATGGGCCTACAAGACCCAAGCTCCCTGTCTTCCCCAGCCGAACATTTAGGCATGTGCTTAACTTAAAGATATTGGAGTTGTTCTGTTGACTCCCATGGAGCCACTCAAGTGCTTATAGTTAAGCATGTACATAAGTGCCTTTCCAGAGCATGGCCCAAGAGCTCAATGTCTTGCAGGAACAGCCCAATGGTCTATTGAGACATTTGGATAAAATCCTGGTACTGTCCCTCCCTGAAGTCCATTGGTGGCCGGAGGACTGAAATGCAGTCAAATCACTACTGTTCTGTTGTACAGCAGACAAAAAGCAATGTCAGAGGCTGGGCGAAGGGGTCCCACCCCTACCAGCTCACTCAGGGGAACGTTTTCATAGCTATCTCATGAGATATATGCAGATGTGCAGGTGTGTGGGGACATAGTTTTTTCCCTGGCAGGGGAGATACCACAAGGTGTTTTTCAGTCCAGGTGGATTTACTTACCTGGCAGGGGAGATACCTTTCTCCTTGGCCTCGAATGACTTGGTGTAGTTCGAAGGTGTGCGCTGCAGGCAGGCTGACCCCTGCAAGTCTCCAAATGCCTCCAAATGTGAGGATCTTGGCTCCACAGTTTATGGTGAGGGGAAAATTGCTCTTGGGCTTTCCCACTAGCTTGATCCTTTGGCCTTTTAGCTAGGGGCAAGCAAGCCTAGGGGGCATCTGAGCTCCAAGGCCTCTGTGCTTGAGACTTGCCTGTAGGATGCCTGCCATGGAGTTGGGAGTATCTGAAGTCCCAGGCTGAAGAGTCTGGGAGGTAGGATCTTGCTGGTGGTAGCGCCACACAGATGTGAATGATTATACTCTGCTCAGTCGATCGAATTCAGAACTTATTAGGCTGATTTGGCTCAAAACATGAAATAAAAAAACCAGAATTTCTTAAAGAGAACTTGGCTTGTTTTGGGAATAAGCTTTTTCTCTAGGAGCTGCTGGCAGGCCAAAGTTGCCTCTTCGCATAATTACAGACAACTGCTTCTGGCTGCAGAAACCCAACTCCATCCGTGCAGGAACTCACCCATTACACCCAATGATAAACATAAACCCAATGAAAAACAAATATTCAAAATTATTACAAAATATAAATTATATGACTTTATTAGCTGAACCAGGGTTTTCCTAAGAACAGGCTCCAAATCCAAGCAACGTATCCCCTAGCTTGCCACGTCAGTCTATTCTGCAAGCATGTTCAGCACCTGCAGATTTTACAACTTCTTTGTTTGATCTCCTCACTCATTGTCCAGGCTAGTCCAAGGGTAAAGTACATCAGGCAGAGAGGCTACTCCTCCTGCATCAAAGCCAATTTCAAATGTTATTAACTCAGCTCTTTTCAGTTATTATATCTCCCCAAGGGGTCTGGGCCTGGTGACCCTTGGACTAATAGTCTGCAAATTTCAATTTAAAAACCAAACCAAAGCTACCGCCCAGGAAAAGTATCAGACATAAGCACAAGACAGTAAATGCTTTGCAGTTTACAAGAGTTTTGAAGCTCCAGGGATAGCTGCAGTGATTGAAAAAGCAAAGCAGTTTCTGTTTTCTGGTAGTGTCAGGAGGAAAAGGCCACAGCATCAGAACTAGGTGCCGAAAGCTAAACACCCAAATCCATAATTTGGATGGGGCAATCTGCAGACGTCTTGGGCACTCAACAGCTCCCCCTTCCTCCTAAAGCATTTCTGAGAAGTAGGCCATTGGAGATATGGAGGAAGCAGCCTAACATTCAGTAACATTTCATTTGAAAAAAAAAATCTTGGCCTAAAACAACCACTGGTGTTGCAGTGCCGGAGTTCAAGCATAAACAAGGTTATATTCTCGGGTAAATCAACGTACATAATCCACTGACGTCAATAGAGCTTCTGATTTCTGCCAGCTGTGGTCCTGCTCCAGAGTGTCTGCTATTTGTAACAGATCTATAAGACAGGGTCTTCATAAAGTCCTTGTGCACAACCTAAGTTATTAAAGTTTAAAACTGCGCAAGGACTTTATGAAGACCCTGTATATGCATAAGACTGTAAGACGCATGTTGTTACTAATACAGTCTTTATGGCTGAAGATATATTTACTTAAACTTCTACTTCTGAAATTAAAGAAGCTTAGCAGTGATTATGTAACAACTATAGATACATATATCTACAAAAATGTGTATATATACAGCTACAAATATGTAGTTTCCCTGATAGAAAGTGGTATCATCAATGTTTCTTTCTTTATTTACACATCTACATCTATTTAAGGACTGGATCCTGCAGAGCCTTACTTTCAAGGCACTCCAATTGAAGTCAGATTGGATAAGAGTGATGCGACCTTTGTTGACATTATTCATACTGATTCGGCTCCTATGATTCCATATTTGGGTGAGTTTCCCAATGCAGGTTTGTTATTATCAACATAGTAGGACGAATAAAAAGAATATGCATTGTGGCGGCGTCTATGCACCACAGTCGTTGAACATGACCCCATTCTGCTAGATCCTGTGTAAACGCAGAGGGGGGGAAAAAACCTGCTTCTGCCAACAAAGAGCCTACAATTGACAGAACTAAAGATGTACTAAAGATAATACTAAAGACACCAATAGCTTTGTGTAGGTGCATACCAGTGTGTATGCGCATGCATTTGATGCAGCATTAAATTAAAATTTGCTTACACCTGTTGCAAATATTTCAGGTTTTGGAATGGGCCAAGCTATCGGGCATATGGATTTTTATCCAAATGGAGGAGAAAACATGCCAGGATGTGAGAAGAATCCTGTGTCACAGATTGTAGACATTGATGGAATCTGGGAAGGTAACTATAAGAAGTAAATGATGATTTCTAGCGCAGGTCACCATCAGTTTGAATTGACCCAAGTTTTCTTGTTTTAGGTGGTTTTGATTATTTTTGTTACGTTTGCCAACAGTTACAGCTGCGCAGTTTTCAGTGCAGTCCAAATATGTTCACTTTAGTACAGGGACTGGAAAAAAAAAGAGTAACACAAAGGCTTTGCTTCTGGGAGACATATGTGACAGCAGAAACAAATTGCTCAAGCAGTGCCAAAAGCTTTAAATGTCTTGAACAACAAGTCAGGCTTGTTTTTATGATGTAGTTACCTAGCAGCTGCACGGGGTGGGGTGGAGCAATCGCAGTCAATTCTAGTTCCATTCTGCAACCTTTGTCTATCGTTTTTGTACCCGGGGTTACTACAGTTACATTTGCTTCTACGTTGGAGTTATCTGTTACCAGTTCGGGTTGCATTGAAACGATGTCATTGTGCGTCTATTCTTAGACAGTTTGAAAAAGTCAGGAGTATGACAGAGTGTGTAGATTCTTATTTTTACACTCTTAACAAAAGTCTTTATTGACAGAACCGCTCGGTATTGGTAGTCCCACGAAGTTAAGTCCCACTTGACAAAATAAAAACAAGGCATGCTCCCTCCCTCAAGATGCTTCTAGCATAAGGCTCTGATTCTTCTCTATACAAATCTGTGAAATGATTATTTGCAATAACTGGCCTGTTTCTACAGTCTTTGCTCAGGCCAAATACCTGCTGAAGTCAATAGGATGTTCTGAGTTACTGATCAGTAATGGGGACTTGAAACATGTACACGCATGCACACACACACATGCATACACACGGCTATATTGAACGACTCCTTTTTAAAAGAAAAATTCAGTTAAAAATCATATTTTTTTCTCAATTTGAAAATAATAGTTCTTCCCCCTGCCCCCTGCCCCCCGCCCCAAATTCCTTAGCCGGTATAAACTGGTCCCAGTCCAAGAATCTGGTGTGAAAGCAGGACACTACTGGACACCTTCCATTTTGTTTCCTTTTATAACACTGTGAGGTGCTGCCTACAATGGCCTGGTTACACAACAACCCTTCTTTAAAACTGCAGAGCACCTCAGAGTGGGACTACTCTTATGAGTAACTGATCTCCAGCATGGGACAGGACTGTACAGTCTGCTTTTGCAAGCGTTATAAATCTGTGCTTGACACCAATGAATGCAGCCACGATAAAATTAAAGCTCAAACTGTAGCATTGGCATGTCATGAATTGTCGCAGTGTGCTGTGGGATTAGTGAATCTGTCAGACAACATGACCAGGGCAATGCCGTCATCCTTATCCAGATGTTTAACAGAACGTAAGTAGCCACCCAATAACCACATAGTGGCACATTTAACAGCAGCTGCTTCTTCCAGGAACTCGTGACTTCGTGGCCTGCAATCACTTGCGAAGCTACAAGTATTATTCTGACAGCATCCTCTTTCCAGACGGATTTCTAGGATACCCCTGTGCTTCATATGATATTTTCGAGACAGTAAGTCATTCTCCTTCCCTGGGAGAGGGGTCAGGCTACAATAAGTGGCACTTCTCTGAGCCGTAGCAGAGCAAGAGTTCAGTAAAAATAGGCTACAGCAGGAATTCAGGCCTGGTAGGTGGACATGTTAGGGCCTCCTCCAGGATTGGGTTTGGGTGGGATGAAGAGGGAAAGTGGTATGATAAGGCACAGCTAAGCCTAGTTCTGCAGTAGCATGGGGGCCCTGGGTGGCTTTGGTTAGAGCTGCCTCCGTAGCTTCCTCTTCTGCTTTGTTGTGCTGAAGGAAACTCAGTAATACCTCCCAGATCACTTTAAAATATGATATTTTCAAATGATGAAAAATAGAGCAACCCATGTAAGGCTCAGGGTTCGGTTCGCACTCATTTAACATCTGCAGATGGCCTCAAGGACATCATACAGGTGAGAAATGGCCTAAAGTCACTTATCCCATAGCTCCAGGCATAATCCATAACCCACTGTTAGCCAAAGCTGCAGCACTTCTGTCAACCTCCCTGTGTGGCCCAATCACAATCAGAAGGGAGCAAAGCCCTCCTATACAGAATAATAATACACACAGCTTCACAGCTTCAACAAATCATCTGCTGAGGTGGCATTCGGGGACTCAGCTACGTTGCATGAGCTTTTCCTAAGCACCCAGAGGGAGAGAGACTGGGGCTAATCTGAATCGTGTTGCTGCAGAGATTTAGAAACAATGGGATTATTAAACTATTGCTGTGATTAATGGATCTACTGGTTTTCATTAGGAAAGCTGCTTCCCGTGCCCCCAGTACGGATGCCCCAACATGGGTCATTACGCAGATAAATACAAGGGGAGTCTTGGTTCTCAGTTCCAGAAATTTTTTCTGAACACTGGAGAGGCCAAAAACTTTACTCGTAAGCCTTTACTTCTTTTATTCTCTATTTGCTTACTTATAAACCGGTAGGTTATTTAAACAGTTTCCCTCTCTCCTTAATTCAGTTTTAACAGACAAGGTGCCTGCCAGTGGTGGTGACTGGGACAGTGGAGCTCCACACCCCAAGCCCATTTTCCTCGGTAGTCTGCCCATACCTTCTCCTGATATAGCGCCAAAACTACTCCACCTTCCCCTCAGGAGATTAGAGCAAGAGGGAGCAGAGCCAGCTCTGCCAGTTGTATGACAATGAAAAGTTCTCCTGAGTACAAGGAATTTCTCCGCTGGCTTTCAAACAGGGTAAAACCTAGTGTGTACTGATTACGGACTGGAAAATACCAGCCCACACTCTTCAGACTAGTTCCTTACAATACCACCCCAAACCGAACGAACTGCTCTCACATCCTACATCCTTTCTATCATGTTACGGACTATTCTTTTTACAAAGAAATGCAAAAGCCTCTGAATTTGTACAGCTGTATATACAATGCACATTGTGGGTGTAACACACAATTTGAAGCAATCAGGATTCATGGTAGAGGTGATATCTTTTATTAGAACAACTAGTTTGTTTGGGTTTTTTTTAATTTTTTTGGAAAAAAAAAATTAAGAAAAATGCAAAAATCTAGTTGGTCTAATAAAAGATATCACCTCTACCATGAGTCCTGATTGCTTTTGCCACTACACCAATACAGATACAACCTGGAGACCTGACACAATGTGAGAATTCGGATTGGCTGGTGCCTTACACCTATTTTGTACACTTGTAAATGACAGTACAAGAAGTGCACTAGAACATCAGGCTCTGAGTGTTATCCTATGAGGCCATTCAGCTGTACTTTTCTGTAGTCATTCCCATGAGGTCTAGATATAATTGCGGGCTCAAAGTGAAATGATAGGCATCTTCCCCCCCACCCTTGCATTACAGAATAATGACAGAAAACCAAAAATTGTCCCTTTTTCCCCCCTGCAAGGATCCAATTTAATTCATTTTATTTCTACTGTGCAGGGTGGAGGTTTCAGGTGTCTGTGACAATATCTGGAAAGAGTAAAGTGAAAGGGCTTGCATATATTGCCTTGTATGGAACTGGAGGAAACACCAAGCAATACGAAATTGTCAAGTAAGTTCAGTATTATTGTGGAAAATATGCTATTCTACCATATCAGAGTTTAATACTTTTAATTCATTGTTTTTCTTCAACTTGTTTTATAGGCCAAATACTGCTCTCAGGTATGCCGGTACAAATCCAGAGTACCTGGACCTGAACTGACTCTGGATTTATACCAGAAGAAGAAAGAGCTAAAATTTAGCCTTTCGTCTTCGATAAGAATAGGAATACATCATCTGTGGCTATCTTCTGATCTCAGGTCCACCATGTAAATCTGGTATAACCAAACTGATTTCAGAGACGTTAGCTGACTTACACTAGTGGAGTTCTGCTCTTTTATTTTTCACATGTTTTTAAAGTGATCTTTCCATTATATTCCTGTCATAAATGGTACCACCAGTACCGCCTCTAGTTAAGGCTGCATGCCATACATTTTCTATTATAAGAACTATATCAATGCTCATAACTTTGCCAGACTTTACCATTTGGCCAGAAATATCCCAAAACTGCATCAAGCTGTTTTAAGTTTAATAGTTCGGCCATTAAAGGAGCTGTTCAGCCATTAAAGACTATGGAATAATATACATTGTTCTGCCCATATTAAGCACATTCTTATGCATCCAAAAAAAACGAAAAAAAAAAACTCGAAAGCTTCCAGATTTCAGAAAATGGAATTTAAATTTGGCAGGGATCAGTATGGCATCAAGGGCAAGCCTATTTGCTATCCCCAGGCAAATTCATTCAAATTTGGCCAAGCTAGGGCCTCTAAAAGATCTCAGCTGGCATATGTTTGATCAATGTTTGGCAGCTAAATTCTTCAAAGACTGTCTGCCCTGCACATGCTGCAGCCCGTCACAGCTGCACTTGGCCTGTGTCATCTCCATATAGTGGAGAAAAGAAGGAAACTGTTTGATTTTAATGCAGAAGTGTGAGGAAAGCACTGGGTCTGGGGAGAGTATGGGAGCGGTGCAAAAGAGTGGGTGGCTTAGACAGATGAGCGGAGTAAGGGGCATAAAGACAGTACACCGGGAAACAGATGGGGAAGATTGCAAGGAGCCAGATAGACATTTGGATAGGCAGAGGCAGGAAAAGGGCATGAGCAGGGGGAATACAGATAACTGTGAACACTATCATAATCCTTCTATGCAAACTGGCCAAATTAATGTTGCACAGACAACCTTAACTTTGGCTGTCCTAAATGGCACGGCTCAACTATGCAACCTTCATATTCTTTTTAGCATTTTATATAACGTAAAACTTCCATACAGATATATGAACGTATGCATATGGGTGCATCTGCTACAAAAAGACCATTAACAGCTGCATTGACAGATGTGGTCTGAACTTTCCACAAAAGCCGAGGTACCCAGCTCCATTTTAAATTCAACTGAAATCCCGCAAACTCTTTTGAAAACCCCCAGCTATCGTGCATTGCACATAAAGCCATGCGTTGCAGACCATTGTGGTTTTTCTGCTGCAGTGAGAGCTGGCTTCTGTGTTGCGAGTTAATAATCCTGTTTGTTTTTGTTGTAGTGGGACAAGTATGTCAGGGCTGGATTACAGTTTATGTGATCCAGTTAATAATATGCTATGCTGCCATGGAAATAGGGGAAATAGAGTTAGTGGTGGGGATTTTATACGTGATTTTCATTATGCTATTTATTCTGCTAGACTGGATTTAGATTCTCCAGGGATGCTGGAGGGAAGGCCGGATTTTGACACAGACCACTTAGCAAGCAAATTTGACTTGATGGGCAATCCATATACATTTTTGACCCATTTCAGTGTCTTTCTCCATATCTTTTTCCCACACCCACTTTCACGCTGTTCTCTCCGCCTGGAACCGCCTTCTTGACCTTGTTCACCTCATCACCTTCATCCTTAACTGCCTAACCAAATCCTGCTTCTTCATGGACTTCCTTGCTTAGATACATGGAATTACTGTAGATTTATGCCACTATGGCAAAAGGCAGAATTGAGCCCAATACCTCTAATCAGAGAAAAGTTCAGGTGTCCTGAAAGAAATAAGAGATATTAGCATGAGCCCCCTTGTAATTCCTAAGCTCATTGAGCTGGCTTTTTTAGAAATGCATGGAGATTTTGTTGTTTTTGATTGTGGGGGAAGAGGGGCAGGCTAGTATTGAAGAGGCTTTTTTTGCCCAGTTGCAACTTGACCCTCTCTTTTCTTTGCTGGATCACTGACTCCATCTGCCTTAAAAACTCAGCCATGGTATAGGCTTGATTTCTCCACGGCTCTCTCCTGACATTCATTCAACACACCTACATTTTGTAGCATGCATGAGAATAAGGCAGCCTCTGGACTGAAGCTATAATGTATGAGCAACAGGTGGTTCAAACTCTTCCTATGCTACCATGGAGAAGGATGTGGCCACCAGATTTAGACTCGCTGCAGTTTACCAGGGTGCTCTAGAAGCGGGATCGGGCAGATCTACAGGCCAGATCCGCCCAACAAGGAGACTGGATCTGGTGCAGGAAGGGATTGGAACCAATGATTCGGGGAGCTCCCTGCAGCCTGGATTAAACCCCAGGCTCCATTAACCTCCGGGCTACTGGCCACACTGACACCTCTCCCCACATCAGCAGCATCCCTCATGGGGAGGTGGGGGTGAGCTTGACAACGGGATTGGAGCCACATTTTTTGGCAGTGCACCAGGTGGGATTTGGGGGATATTCATGGCTCCCCTGCCAGCCTCTGGTTCACTAAGCAGCAGCCTGTCATTGCTAAAAGACACCTGACCTCTGCTCTAGAAATACAGGTTTCAGAGTAAATGAGGCATTTGCTATAGGGCCAGGGATATAGCAGGTGAGTATGGATTTGGGCAGCAGTTTTACTGAATACAGTGGCTTCAAAAGAGCTAGACTGGAAAATAGTTAAGGATTCTTCAGTTATATGAACATATACATGAATGTATAGAGGGCAAAGCAGGACAATAAGAGTCTCATTATTTGACAAACTGAAAGCATTATTTGTTATTAGCATGGTGCTATAGCTACACAAGCAGTTGAACGGTGCTGGCAATTAATATTAAACCCCAGGTGACATCACTGTTTTTTATACTTTTTTTTTTTTTTTTGAAGGGACACTCTCAAACCAGGCAACACTTACACAAACTTCATTGATGCAGCAAATAACATTCAAAATGTTACTATGGTTAAATTTCTTTGGAACAACAATATCCTAAATCCAACTCTGCCTCGACTGGGAGCCGCAAAGGTCACTGTACAAGAAGGAGAAAATGGAAAAGTGTATGTATATTTATTATAAAAATCTTGAATGTATTTAGGGGTGTACTTGGTAGCCGTGTTGGTCTGAGACAAAAAGACATACAAAAAAATCTATAATAAAAGGTATCATTTTGGAACCAAGAGTTCTATTTTTTTGTATGTCTTGAATGTATTTCGGAGATCTAAAAGTCAACATTGGTCATGGGTTAATAGGACAAGAATAGGCACTTAGAATATTAAAAAATACCTCAGGAAAATTTAATTTCCTTCCTTACTAGATAATGATCAACAGTAGGCTACTGGTACTTGAACTGTTTTTCTTACATAGCATCAAGGAAGGTATTATAAATGGCTCGGTGTTTGGCTGCAAGAAGGGAAAAGTTCCTGTGAAAACCTCTGTGCACTGGATAAAACAGATTTATCATGGCTTAGGCAATCTCCATGTATGTTTGTCTGGTTTGCAAACATCAGTCTATTGGGTAATGAAATGTTGATACCAGTGGTTTTTAATCTTTTTTTCATCTGCGGACCCCTACAAAATGTCAAACGGAGGTGTGGGCCCCTTTGAACATTTCAAATGGGGGTGCAGACTTGTAAGTGTGGGTATTAACAAGCTTTGATCAATCATAGCCGCCTTTGTGGAGCCCTTAGCCATAGTCTGCAGACCCCCAGGGGTCCGCAGACCACAGGTTGAAAACTTGGCCTCGTGCGTATCCAGTCTGCATACTGGCTGCACCCCACTCAGCCAGGCTTTGTGCTGGAAAAGTTGGAAACCACTGTGTACAGCATGGCAGCTGTTGATCTGAAGGTGTCCTTTGAATTAGACCATTTGAAGGCAGAGAGTGTCAATCAGTTGACCAGCAATGGTGTTGTGTTATTTGTCTGGTCCCTGAATAGAGATGCACATTATGGGGGAAGGACAATAAATGTATCAGAGAAAGCATTAAAGTCACATAGCTAAAGGCATAGTATCATGGAAAAATAGAAGGCATCTCAAAAGGTTATTTAGTCCAACCAAACCAGAGAAGCCAAACAGTGTGAATGAACATAGGTCCTCGACGTTGTAACAGGAAATTGTGGTTTACATTTGGCAACTCAAAGAATTTTCTTGTTAGTCAAATGTAGTAATGTCCTATTGTGGCTATGTCAAATGTGGAATTAGGTTAGCTTCTTTGTATTAGAGACCCATTAGTATAATTTTGTAAAAAAGACATACTATAAGTATTTTTATATATGTTTTTCTCCTCAGATTTAATTTCTGTGGTACCGAAACTGTGAGAGAGAACGTCCTGCAAACCCTTACTTCTTGCTGATAGTATTCAAAAAACGTCAGTGCTGTCTGTTAATGCCAATAAAAACTAAAAATGCACTAGATGCTGGGGCCCTCAATCATTCTGGGATGATGCATTACAATTTTTACTATTTGTGTCTTCTAGCAGCCAGGAGTAGCAAAGCACCATCCAAACAAACAGAAAAATCTCAGCCCCAGATCATCTTTGCCAAGCATCTTCTTGTCCATGAATATAAGGAATTCCCTTCTACCCCTCCATAAAATCATGAGGAAAAGGAGATTCTTGACTATCCCTACCCTTATCTCACCCCATTGGCTTTCAACTTTGAGTCCTTCCTTAGAACCTGGGTACAACCAGGTTTCTCTATGGATGCAAAAGACATACAGAAGTAGACCCACCGTAAAGACCGAGAACCCATTTCTCTAGGATAATTATGTTTTAAAGTCCAGACATCAACCACTGCTCTTTCCACTTCGGTTACCATCACATATAGCTTTTTTAACCCTTAACAAGGGAGGATGCTAGGCCACAAACCTCACTGCAACAATAGTTCACGATTTTGCTTTCCATCAATGCACAATCCCTTTTAACGCTCTCCAGCCTAGCAGAAAAAATGCAAATGAACCCTCCGCCATTCCCAGAACAATTGCATCCCACCTGAGAGACTGCCCAGGCAGTTGGTAGCACCTTTGGGGATGAAAGCATGAGCATGAGCAAAGCATGAGCATCCTGAAAGCAAAGCATGAGCATCCTATTGCCTCCTGCTTTGGTGGAAGTTGAAAGAAGAGTTCTGATATCACAAAACAGAGAGAGAGAAACAGAAAGAGCTCCTGGGTGAAGAGTTATCAACATCTTTGTGAGACCTTTAAGACCTATAGACCCTTTAAAATGAGAAAAAAAGGTTCTTTATTTTTCCTTTATCACAATACTTACTGACAATTTTAGCTCCAGCCAAAGGAGCTTGTATGTCTGCGTTTAAACACAGAGGATTAAATTGGGTCCTTGCCACAATCCCCAAGGAAAAGGCAGAGTCTAGTTGTACCAGTCCAAGAACAAACGAGAGAATCACATTCTCTGTTTTGCCCGTTTCCCTCATATCTAGTGCTGGAGGTGGCAGTAAGGAAAAAAATCTGCACTCATGCCATACCTAGAGAGGGCCACATTTTTGCTGGGCTGGCTCAGCTGAAGTGGCCACTTCCCTGAAACAGTAAAGCCAAAGGCCTGCCAAATTCCTTCCCTGAAGGAGAAGGTGCTTTTCTCTCTATGCTCCGTGTTCCCTCTCCCTAGATTGCTTTTGTCCCTGCACTGCTACCCATGATACAAGTAGCAATTGCAACAAAACAACTGAGGCAAGGGTGTGCCTTGCTTCCTCGCATGGACCTGCAGCAAGAGGTTCAAACTGACCCTTAATTTGGTCCCATTTTCCTCTTATAGGAGAAGCCTCATGTCAGCATTTTAACAGATGAGCTCCAAAGTCATAGGCTGTGTCCAGACATGCAGGAACATGTGCTTGCAGTGGCACAAATACTAGTGGCACTAATTTGTGCCACTGCTTTGTGCTTCGGTGCATGGCCCTGCACGTGTGCTTTGTTGTGGGACACATTGTCCCACTTTGGGCAACCTGCCCTTGCCCAGCTCCGTCTGGCTCCTGGCGTGCTGGAGCACCAGGGGCACAAATGGAGAAGTAGAGATGTGTTGGCCGACATCTCACGGGAGGACCAAGACTCCGTTTCTTCTGGCACATGCTATTTTCCTGCACTCTGCACCACATTTTTCCTGGTGCTTTTTTTTTGTTACTGGGGAATCCCAGTAGCAAATTTTGCACCCCCCGCCTCCCCTGCACTGCAAATTTGCAGCGCAGGGCACGTTTTAACGTTCATGCATGTTGTTTGTGATGCCAGGAAGAGATCAGTGGCACCACAAACCTCACATGCCTGCATGTCTGGACGCGTCCATAGAGTTTATCTGTGATGTCCCAACAAGCTCATGGACATGAAGTGTCTGTGTTGGGTTAGAGGACAGACTGGGGGTAACCCTTGCCCTCAGGTATTCCCATGTGACTTCATTCAATTTGTTGAAGCTGCAGAGGTACCACTGAGCCTGGTTAGAGTTGCCATAATGTGGCATAAACCTCCTTACTTTAGTCTGAGGCAAAGCATCCACCAGCATGGACTGAATGTGGATGGCGAAAGCATAGTAACTGCAATAGCTGTGAGGACTTGCATGTGCACCAAATCCTATATTAAGTTGGATTGTGCAGGTACAAGAGCATTTAAGTAATGGGAGTGTTTATTTGCTGCCTGCCTGAGTAACGGGTCAAGCAACAAAGGTCCCATTTATCAGATTCTGCGCAGATCCTTGCACAGGGAATACATGACCTTGATAGGTGATTTCCAAAACAGAACAAGGAGGGAAATGTAAGCATGCCAGGGACAAAGCCACTTAGTACATGCCTTCTACCCCATCTACAACTGGTATTAACCATACAGAGTCTCTACACAGGGACCCCATACACTGCAACATGATGTCAGAGCTCATTGCTTCACCTGGCCAATTAACACTGCAGCACATGGGGTTTTTGCATGAACTCTCATTTAAAATTTGGCTCGCTGATCTCAGCACCTCTTACTGGGGTAAATTCTACAGGGATGTTAACTTCCTAACACTGCAGGAGAGTTTCTCCTTTGTCTTTCACTCCTTGTACCTTGGTATAAGCAGATACTTGCCTACGTACTTGTTTTGACAGTCGTGATATTCCCCGCATTATCCTTTGCCATAGCCACTTCAGCAGACCATATAATTTTAACAAACACCTAACGGAATCAAGATGTTAAAGTTGACAATGGTATAATACAAAATCTTCTTCTAATAATGAACTGGAGCAGCCTTCACCTTGTTTTAGAAGAGGAAAAACGACCATTTTACAAAGCTGTTACATAAAATGCAACGTTAAATGAACAACAAATTACTTTTCCGTTAGCTAGCTTTTAATGCTAATGGCGCTATTTATTCCTGACCTTTTGAAATATTAGATTTTTCAAATGACAACATAAAAAGAAGTCTTGTTTGAAAACGCAAACGACTTTAAACCACATGTTATTACTTGTAAGTATAGCATGTGCACGCATCGTTCATTTCAGCATTCCCTTTATGGCTAATTGGTATATATTTCAGCTGACACATATTGTTCTCCTGGAAACATGTCAAATTCCTTAACGATGTCAGTGACAAAAGCATAGTGCTTGGGATATATAAATTACGATCTTTACCATATAATCATTCTTATCTATTAGAAATGCTATTTGCGACAAATCATGCTCAAAATACATACGAGATTGGGGTTTTTTTTAACTTTAATATCATACTATTCACAGCAAGTCTTTGACTGAATCTTTAAATGCGGCAACATTTTGGTTTTATCTGCATCCTTTCAAAGACGCGTCATATATCGTTGCCTGTTAAAAGCGTATTTTTGTTTATTAAAGAAAGAGAACTACAACTCAAACCTCAACATGTATCTTTTATTATCAACATTAGAAAACAAATATGGCATAATTGTGGTTATGGAATGAGTAATTTGATGAGTAATACCTACGTTGTAGCTTAGATTTTTCATTTCTGCTGGAAATTACTATTATTTGGTTGGTGTGCAACACTTCTGTTGGCATTTAAATGTGGGAGCTAATATAGTTAATATATTTACATATAATAATATGTAATACATATATTACATTTAAAATTGTTCTGGATTATGCATTTTCATCATATATGTACTAATAAATATGAGAACTGTCAAAAAGACACTAAAGATCTCTTACAACTAATTTTACTGAAGTTTAGCAGTGCTCAGTGCTGCCTACAGAATATATCTTTTTTTAGTTTGCCACATACATCAGTGGTTTAATTTGGTGCCACCAATTGAAAAATATTTCTTGAATAATTTGGCAGTGATGAGTTCTTTCTTCTGAACCTCTTAAAGATTTCTTATCTCAGATTAAAGCTCTCTTCAGCGAGTCACAGTTGCTGCTATTGGCATTTTATGCATATAGATTTCTTTTCCAGTCCTACTGACATTTGTCATAAAATGTAACAAATGAGGAGTCTATTAAATAATATCTGAAGTCTATTTTGTTATGGACGTTAAAGCAAATCAGATACTATTTAGCTATATTGTAGAAGATAAGTTTAAAAGACATACTATTAATATGTGTATTTAATTTGGTAAAGCAGGTCTTGTAACTAAAACTGTTTGGTCAAAAACATTTCATTCAGTTGAAAATGGCTCATCTGACTGTTTTATCTCTTTAAAAATGTCCACTACTGTGAAACAAAAGTTGCTTTTTGTTAAAAGGCTGAACGTTTTAATTTCTGTTTTCAGTGTTTTGATTTCAGTGTTCAGTGCTTTCCCTCCCCCCCATATTTGCAGTGAATGAAAAATCATTTTCATCAGTGTTTTTCATGAAAAAATACACCATTTTTTGACCAGCTCACCTGAAAAATATTAACCATGGCCAAATGCCACTTGGTTCTGAATCGTGGCCATGCACAAAAAAAGAAACCAGAAAAAATCCTGAAGTAGTTATATATGCACATTTAATCATACAATTGAAATTGGGGGGATGCCACTGTGGCTACCACATTTACCATCTATATTCTGTTGGTAACCAAAGACATTTATGGGACCCAAGTGTGCTAAGTGCCATATAATTATTGCTATGTGTTTGTGGTATTGGAGTATCTTACCTTTAATTCCACTGATGCAGTGAGTAAGATTTGTCCTCAAAGCAATTAAGGAAGTGAAGAAAAATCAAGGACCTAAGCCTGGAAAAAAGCACAGTGTTTCATGATGTAATGATCTTAGATAGCTACAGTCTTGCACTGATGCAAACCCAAATTAACCAGGGATTTGGGGTGCCTCAGCTTCTGAATCTCCAGTTTGAATGCCATGAAAGGGGACCTCATTTTCAGCCAGTGTTGATTTCCCACGCTCTGGAAATAAATTTCCCATTAGGACCTCTAGCTGGGTACATAAAACTGAGACATGTCCTTAAGAGATGGCATTCTTATCACCTAAACTCATCAAAAATGACCTGATATTTGGCACTTATGCGCCAAGCTACATAAGTGCCATGGCATTCATATAGTAACTGGAACTGGAACGCACATTGGTCAAGTGACTTGCCGAATATGCCGGGGGTAGAGAGAAGCATACTTGAGAATAAAACTATGACTGTTCTTGATCCATTAAACCACAGCCTATAATAGTAGGTAGAAAATCCCAATATGGCTGACAGAAGATTACTGCTTGGGACGTATGAACTTCCTCTACAGGCAAGGGTTTTTTGTGGATCTTCTGTTGGACCAACTATGTAGTTGGGAGAGCTGTTGACGAATCCTTCAGGCATCAAGTCCCTTCCTCAGGAACCTTCTCTAGTCATCTTTTCTCTTCTGATCAAAGACTGTCGCTCCTTGACTTTAACATGATAAAATTGGAAAGGGAGAAGAAAAAAGTTCTCTGCTGCCCTCAACCCCAATCCACGTTGTTCTGAATCACTAAAAATGCTCAACCAAGTCAGTAGCCTTACATCAGTGATTCCCAACCAGGGTGCCACAGCACCGTGGAGTGCCTTGAGATCCATTCAAGAATGCTATGGGGTGCCATGTTGCCATGTAATGTTAGCCCTGTTTGATGTGCAAACATGATTCACAAGATAAATTCAGATTTCAGTAGGAAACCGTAGTATTACAAACATTCTGACCTCTTGTGGTTTTTCTGAGTTTTTTGCAACAGAAGAATCGCTCTATTATTTTTCCGTAGTCAAAAAATAAGTGTAAACTAAGAGTTGGCACTTTCTAAGGGCTACCCTTGAGTCTAACAAGGGGGGTTCTCAGGTCTAACAAAGCTGAGAAGCACTTCCCTTACCTGTCCCCAGGTGCTCGCTAATTTGGACAGCGATGTTGTGAGCTTGTTATAGCCCCAGGAGTGTGCAAAATATTTCAAAGGTGAAGCACAGATGAAGAAGCTTCTCCATTCATTTCAATCCCATCCTTTGCTGATAGGTTGTCCCCAACATTGCCTCTCACACTGAGCGGAATAAGGGAGAACTTGAAGAATTCAATCCTCCTATTGGTCCAAAGATACAGACACATCTACGTTTACTTTAAAAGAGGAGACAAAACGTCTGCAGGGGTAAAGCAATAATTTTGCTTGCATTTTCTGCCACTGAATCTGCATTACAAGCCTGGGCCAACCTCTACTGACCACACGCAGAGGTATTTTGATTACTATCTGTAGGTAATGTTAAAAAAATATATATTTCTCACTTAGAGTAGATCCACATTGCCTATTGCAGTGTAATGCAGACACCTCAATATGGATAGCAGTTTATCTGTGGTAGTACAGAGCAGCACATGAAGTCATTCAGCATGCTGAGAAGGGCACTCAGGTTGCTTCCAGTCTCTGAAATTGTTTTGGTATTTCTATAGTACATGGCAGTCTAGACATACTCTTTCCAGGTGTGATGGAAAGACAGAGGAGAAGCAGCAAGGGGTTTGTTCCTAAAGGGTTAGCACCCTTTTCTTGCTCAGGGAAGCATTGTGAGCAGATAGACCATTTACTACTGTATTGAAGAAGAGTGCTCCTTTTGACCTAGTGAGCAAGAGGTGCCTAATGAAAATCTATGATCCCGGACAATGTGAAGATAGCTGTCTGATCAGATAATGGAATTGTTTTCAGTTGTAAGAATGAATCCATTACTAATGCAAATAACGATAATAATTATAATTTGCAACACAGTAAAAGTCACCTAGTCTACCTCCTCCTCTGACAGGAAACTGCATAATAAATTATAGGCTGAGAAAAAAAATCAAAGGGATAAAGGTTAAAAGATTAAAAAAAATTGAAACTTAAATGCTTAACACAGAAGTCAAGACCTGAAAGCAAAAATTGGTGCTATTAAATCATGCCATTGTAAAAAAAAGGAGATATTATGGAATTGATTAGCAAAGCTAAATCCAAACCTTCCTCTCATCACTCCCTCAGGTCAGAGTTTGATCATTTTGACAGAACAAACTAGTTTTACATATAATAAGAAATGTAATTAGCTAGACACAGATGTATGCCCTAATATTGGTAGGAAATAAAATGTCTCTTACCATATGAAGATAACAAAACCCCCAAGAAGGATAACAGCCTAACAAAATTGGGGAGCTGCAAAGATAACTTCTGCTGCTGCTTTGATTTGTTTTCCAAACAGGTCCACTTCTTTGATGCGGTTCCAAACAGGAAACGTGCCAATAAATATTTGCAAACCACCCATTTTTAAGATCTAGATCCTTCTGGTCTTCCTGTGCCTGTTTAGGAGGTATCCTGATATTAATAACATAGCTGTTTCTGGCTGTGCAAGTGTTTAAGGGCAAGGGAAACGAGATGAAAAGGGGAAGAATCATTGTACGTTACCTTTGCGGCGCTCCAGTTCTGAGGCAGCAACACAAAGGAGGTGGCCTGCTCCGTGAATCACACTAGGGCAATTCACACAACCTGCCTCACAGTTGCTAATATGGTTCAGATTCATGTGTGGGATGAAAGGTCTGGTGCAGATGTTGATACGTGATCTCAGTATGTTGAGCTAACTTTAAAAATCATATTCATTAGATCAGAACCAGAATGGTAGCGATGCCCTATAGGGCTGTGCGAAGCTTTGGGTGGTGATTTGATTCAGAGGAAATTCGGCCTGATATGGTGGCTGAATCTCCAAATCCAGATCGAATCAGGGGAACAAGTAAAAGGTCCGAACTGATTCAAAGCTCTTTGAATCTTCGGAAAAGACTCGGGGAGCTTTGATGATTCGGGCAGTCCCCGGTGGTTGCAGCAGGGAGCTGGAGCTGGATTCAGAACTGGTAAGTAGGGGGGAGGGGACCATGGGGGGACCCCTACCTGCTCCCCCAGCCCCTCCAACCCCTGCCCGCT
>NW_005843307.1:34440-46760 GCF_000455745.1 Alligator sinensis
TGGTGGGAGGCAGCAGGGATTACCCAGCACTGGCAGGAACAGTGAGTTCGAGGTTTTTTTGTTTTGTTTTTTTCTTAAAGGGCCAGAACTGTGGCCGTCAGGACAGCCATGGGGTGGGACTGGGGCAGTGGGGAAGGGGGCTTGTGCAGAGCCCCCCACACAGCATGGGGCAGTTGTGGGCAGTGGGGACTGCCCCCTGCCCAGCAGCGGCTGCTGAGTCAGGGCTTTTTTTTTTTTAACAAGTGCCGGGAACTGGGGTGGGTAGGGTGGCCATTGCCAGACTGGGGAGGGATGGGCCTGGGTGATTCAGAGATTCGGCAGCAGCCAAATCTCCAAATCAGATTTGACCGAAGCATTTCGGGACAGTAATTCGAATCACTGAATCGAATCACTGCCCCCCAAATTGGCTGAATCCAAAGCAAATACTAGCCACTTCGCATAGACCTAATGCCCTATAGCTATGACTTGAGGAGAAAAGGAGACCTCTGATCTCTCCAAACCCACCAATCCTGGAAAAAATAACATTTACATGACTGGCTGTATCACAATCTGTTGATATATGTTGCCTCAGCCTCCTGTCTATACTCCAGTTTCCCGAAACCATCAAAGGACACAAGAAGTTAAGCCAGGAGGCGGGGGAATGAGTATGTGTCAATCCCATATAAATATAAATATGAGTAGACTTTGATCACAAAGTGGGTGGTTGAATTACAGCAAGAATGATTTTATTTTTATGAAGTAGGGCTCAGTTTTCAGCAGTTTGGAAATGTTGGCTTAAGCAGTATTTTAAATGTGACTTGTTAAAATGTTTTAGCCCAACACACCATGCCTGCCCTCCTGTACTGAATTCCTGTCCAAGTTGCAGATTTCTTGCTCTCTGGAATTGTTCACCCTGGTACATTTTTTACTTCAGTCCAAACACTCAGTGCCCTCCATTCAGGAAAACAGAAGTGAATTATAATGAACAAGTCTCTGAGTATTTTTGCTAAAGGACATTAAAAGAATGCTAAGCACTAAACACTAGATGGGTTCATGACTCATATAACCTGATTTATGTTCGCCTCACAAGTGAAATTTGTCCAAAGCACGACACATCTCAAAATAATAAAGCATTAAAGGTTGGAATCAAGCCTAAAAGGCTTAGACACACGCATCACAGATAGTATTTAATTAGGCTTTTAATCAGCACTTGCCAAAGTCGAAAGCATTACGCGTCTCAGCTCTTCACGTCACATTCCCTGTTCTTCTGGTGCTTCCATTCGGCACGATGTTTCTTAGTGAGATATGCGCCATAGCACGCCTCCTTGTGACTGCACGCAGAGCAGCTTCGGCACAAGTTTCCATAGGTTTTTCCAACAGTAAGATGTTGATCTGCAAGAAACAAATGTCCATTGCTTAAATGCTAAATCCCCTGCCCAATTCAGGGCCTCCTTGGAGTGCCTACAATGGATTCCCACTGACATCAGTTATTCTCCATTAGCGTCTGAGCCACTGGAGCTCAATTCTCTCCCTTGTTTGCTAGCCTTGAGGTTGAACTGTCAGGTTGGCCCTTTCTTCCTCCCCACTAAGGAGGTGGGTTAGCTGGTAAGCAACAGCAGAGCACTCTGGTGAGGATTTTGTGGAAAGGCTAGTTGTTTTTTGTTACAATCGTCTTGACACGGGGTTATTTCTTATTGCTGTAATCAACAATATTTAAGCAGGTGCTTTTAAAATATTGTTAAGAGCGGCTAGAGTATTGGATGGGCAGCTGTTAATTCAAAAAGAGGGAACAACCAAAATAAATAAGTAGTAAATCAGTGCTGGAAAACAGTTTCTCAATAGTGAACTGTATGTTTTTAAAGGCAAGACATTTGAAGTCCTTACGTGGAACGTGACCAGTGTATTTTGGTATCATCCCTTCAGGCCTGTAGGATCTGTGGTACACCTTTGGAACGTGGCTAACTTCAACGTTGGGCTTCTCGCCTCTAAAATAATATAAAATGACCATTCAGAATGAATCCTTTAAAAAACGGACTTGGATGCTTTTGGAATTTTCTTAGCCGGTACCACGTTTCACTTAATTTTCAGATTTGAATTTCAACTTTCTCGTCCATGGTTCATGGAGATGTGTATTCTTCCATCTGTAAGCGCACTGCTCACTGAGCCTTCCTTGTATGTCCAAAACACTCAAATGTTCCCTGAACATTGCTAATATCTATTGCCTTTTATGGGAGTTCTGCAAAAGCACAGAATCAAATGAGCAAAGGGAGAAGACTGCAGCATCGCTAGTGAAGTCATAAGATGAGTCTTAGATTGCATCTCCCATACTTTTTAATGGACCAAGATTTCATTCTTTGGACCAAGGTCTGCTCTCAGCTACATACCTGCAACTCCAATAATGCAGTGCATTTTCCTCTTTACTTTATGCAGGAAAAGCTGTGTGGAAGGGGATCATGACCATAAAATGTGTATTATTTACCGCAGAGAAACATTTGACACATGGCGCACTAGCAGCCTCCCTAAAGCAAAACCTTAATTACAGCTTCGGCAAGGATTAACAAATAGGCTGTGGACATTTCTACACGTTCATTAAAGCACCTTAGTTACTGAACATTTAGTTTATTAATTGACTAATGAAATACTAACTAAATGCACAGTAACTAAAGTTACTGCACAGTAATGCCAATGCACAGTTATTCTGTGACGCTTGCTGTGCATTAGCCTAATACCACTGCGCAGTAGTGTATGAGCATGGTTTTTTGACCCGCCACGCTACTGCGCAGTGTTATTAAGCTAATGTGCAGTAAGTGTCTCGTGTAAATGCGCCCCGTGGTGGCATATGAGGGGTGAGTTTGTGTTGGTTGAGCACCAGTCTATGGGAAATGGATGTGTTGAGTTTAATGTATTTCCTTATCAGCTGGAGGGAGAAGGTACAGGATCTTTCACTTGGTGGCAGGAGGAAAGGAAGAACTCCCTTGCACCCAATTTAGGAATGGAGAACCTCACATCTGATGCCTTGCCACCTCTTCCAAGCTGCCAAATGCTTTGCCTTTCTCAGCCATTAAATGGGAGGACCCCACTGTTAGGAGCCCTGGCCTCTTCAGCTGCTAAAGCAGCACCCTTGCCCTCCCCAGGACAAAAGACACAAATCACTTAGTTTACTCCTCTGGTTTCACCTTCCTGACAACTGCAAAGGCTTTGTTGACAGGAAGTTTTGAGCTGACTGAAGTTTTATGGCAATAAAAGTGCCAAATAAACAGAAAAAACCCCAACGTTTGAAATTCATTGGCAAAACAAATACATGACATCGATAGACATCCAATGAGTTTTGCTGGATTAAAAAAACACACTGTTGCCAAGAGTTTCGTCTCATCTCACCACTGAACTTTCAGTCTTCACCAGAGCTCACACGCAGGCACCGCCAAGATCAGACTGGGCTCTTGGCTGCAAAACGGAGGCCCTTTCTCGACTGAGAATTCAGCTACTGCTATGGACTGTCCTGCTGCACACAACGGGGCGTGGGTGAACATCCACAAGAGAATTGTGCCAGGGTAGCAACACGTGTCATCAAAGTCATCCTTTTTATTTATCCATTCATTTATTTGATTTATACGATGCCCTTCCCAACAAAGGTTCAGGGAGGCTTGCAATAAGGGGACAGAAGAACTTATAAAACAAGAGCACAACAACGGGACCAAAAAAAAAGAAACCCCCAAAACCCCAAAGAACAAAACAAGCTTAAAACAGAACTAGAATAGCCACATAAAACAGAGAGCCACTAAACCACATCTCAGCCAAGCTTTGGTGGCTAAATGCCTGCCCATATAGGAAGGTCCTATATACCTTTCAAATCACTTGGATTCTGGAGGCCTCAAGAGGAAGGGAATTCCAGAGCTGAGGAGCAACTGCAGAGAAAAACCTGCCATGTTTTTGCCAAATGGATTTGCTGTACTGATTGTATTTGCAGGATCTTGCTCCTGGCTGACCTCAGGAATCACAATGTGGTATATGGGTGCTTTATGCAACTAAGGTGTGGATCCAAGACAAGACCTTACATCCAACATGCAGCAGGAGATGCTGCAAATACTTTAAAAGGGTCATCAGCCGGGTCCCCACAGCAAGTAGGTTTTTGAGTGTCACAGTTCAAATTGTGGGCAGAAAACATCAGCACATGCAAGACATGAGTTAACATCCTTCCATATACAGTGCTTCTTGTGTGCTCTTTATTGTAAGTATTAAGAACTTATAACAGAGAAGCAAGGTTTTAAAATACAAGTATTAAGGACATGCACCATGCTGCAGTTTTCATAAACCAACACAGGCTTATATGCTCTAGTGTATCAAGCCATTCTTAAAATAATAATCTTATATAATGCTTTTCACCTGTATATTATCTAATATAATTATATTTATCTAATATATATAATACAATTATTATATCTATAATATATAATATAATTATATAAGTCTAATATAAACTTACTTGTTTATTTTACTAGAAGGATCACACGTGACTTGATCTATTATGTTCTTAAAATCCTGATAGCAATTCTTGGCCATCTCATGGTAGCGGACACCATCTCCAAGATCAGTGACCTTAGCTCTAGGCACAAACCCAGTCCAGCCTGGAATTGGTGGCTCTAGTAAGCTTCTCTTAGTTTCCTTAGTCCCTGAAAAATCAGAAGATAGCTTTTAAGTCAAAATTACATCTACCAGCTAAGAAAATTACCTGGTTCTGTTATATCATAGGCAATTGGAAAATACCTGCTTAAACAAAAAAAGTGCTGTTAATTCATATGCCAGGCCCTTACCAAGAGTAGTCTCACTGGGCATCTTTACACATGCTTCGGGGTGGAGGGCACTTTAATTACAGAGGCTCCAAAACTGACTGTAATTAAAGTGTTCACAGCAACACATACAGTCAGCATCCTGAGCTTCAAAATGGTGGCGGGGTGCTTTAACGAAAGTTCATTCAATGAGCTTTTTGAAGTATTTTGAAGCTCAGGGACACTGAATACACGTGACGCGGAGGCTGTTGGAGCATGCTAATTAGCACACTCCAGCAGACTCGATTAATCGAATCTGTTCAGACATGTGCTAATTAGCACACATCGGAGCAGATGTCCAGCGCATGTACACGTGCCCATTATTCTGATATACACCTTAGCGGTACCTAGTTAACATTACTGTTTTCTAATGCGGGGCAGATCGTGAAGTCCTTGCTCACCTAAATCAAAGTGTCCAATCAACCCATGTTTTCTGGGACAGTCCTGATTTTCAGGGCAGTGCCCTGCTGACCCTGCAGATTCCCTAAAATGGGATGCTTGTCCCAAATTGGAAAAAAATTGCTCCCAGAAGGGAGGTAAAGTAATACTGCTTGGCACACACTCAGAGGATTCTATGAAATCCATGTCACTCGGAGCAGTGCTAATTAGCCCACCTGAAACACTGCACTAACCCAAACCAGAAGTCATATAAACGGTGTCAGATTTTACTCCGCCAAGACTTGTTGCTTTACTAAAAAGAAAACAACCTCTAGACTTTGGCCAGTGGTCAATTAAACACGCTGGAGTCAGTAAGAGCTTTTTAATTGAATGCAATCAGATCTAACAGGTGATCTCCAAATGCTTGTGCAGGAATATTAGTACCTTAGTTCTGTCCAAATTCCAACACCAGAAATAGCATCCTACTTGCCATATACCTGTCCCCTGCCATTTTAACAGGAAACAACTGAAATTCCTGTTTTAAATTGCAGTGTTGTATTTCTTTGCCCTGTTAGGCAGCTGCCATTTTCAAGCACTGGAGGCAGTTGCTGATCAGCGGTGGATGAAACGACAGAGAGAAAAGCACTCATCCCAGACCGAGGAACTGCAATTTGGGAACATGCCAGTGGATATAATGACTGCCAAGGATCTGCAGGATCCTGGTGTGGCCATCTTTTGCAGCACAAAGGCCTTGGCAAATTATGACCTGATGCCAGAACTTTTGTGTTTCGAGATCATGGCTGAGTACAGATGTTCCAAAATCCTTTGGAGGAAGTGCTCTATGGCACTTAACTTAAAGTGATGTAAGTTAGTGCGGGAATGAACCGAACAGACATTTGCTGTTCAGTGGTTGGGAGTAGGCTCAGTGCCTGCCCATACTGGCCAAGGCTAGCAGGTGGGGAGCACTCCTGCACACCTCCCAGGAGGCTGCCAGAGCTAGCCCCACTCCCTCTGCCAGCTGGCGACTGTCTGCAGTGGCTTGGGGGGAACGGTCGGGGGAAGGGAGACCCCACTGTGAGGGCCTCTCCACAACTTGCTGGCTGGGGTCTCAGGGGAAGGGCCAGGCTGGGTCTGCATGGCCAGGGGATTCCCTTATTCCCCCACATCAGTCTCTTTGCAGCTGCAGCCAATAACTACGGTACAGGGCTGCCCAGCTGGTTTTTCACTTCTTGACAGCTGCAGCCAGGAGCTGCAGCATGGGGCTGCCCAGCTGGCTTTTTGCTGTGCCAGGAACTGGGTTGCGGGGCAGGAAGGAAGCCCTCCTGCTGGACAGACCTGACCACCCCCCCAGAAGCCCCAGCCAGCAAGCTGTGGTGGGTTCATTGCAGCAGGGGGCTCCCTTCTCCCCTCCCCCATCCCAGCCTCTTGACACCTCCAGCCAGAAGCTACGGTGCTGCCCGGCTGGCTTTTTGGTAACTGGGTCCAATAGGGGTTCGAAATAGAGCCTCTCTGGCATGTGGACCTGGCTCAGCCCCCAAGACTTGAGCCTATAAGCTTTGGGGAAGGGATCTGCACTGCAGAGGCTCCATTCCTTCCCCCTCCCCCCACACCTGACTGTGCAGGGAAACGACAGAGAAGACAGGGCTGGCCCAGTGCTTACCCAGAGCAGATGAGCCAACGCTAGCAAGCCAACCAGTGAGGGACCCCTGGATGGCGGCAGAATGCAACTGGCATTGAAGAGTGATGGGTGTAGTACAGATGTTCAAAAAAGCACTTAACCTAAAGCTCTTTAGTCTATTACCACATCCATCAAGGGTTAACTTAGAGCAGGATCCACCCTTTCAAAAGCACTTTAAGTGCTGTGAACATCTGTTTTGTTATGGCTTTAAAGTTCTTTCTATAATGCACATGAAGGGTAAGATCTGCACCTAGCCCATGTTTTTCAAAGAAGAGAAGGTACTCAATCGTCTATGAATTGTGAAGTACTACAAAATAATAGGCTTGTGTTAAGTGGATAGTATTTGCTTCCAATTCAGATTTGGCCAATTCAGGGGACAGTGATTCGATTCGGTGATTCAAATCACTGCCCTGAATTAATTCGGCTGCTGCCGAATCAGATGCATCTGCAAATCGGACAGGCCCATCCTCCGCCCGCTCTCCCAGCCCTGTCAATAGCTGTCCCATGCAGCCCCAGCTCCTGGTTAAAATTAAAAAAAAAAGCCCCAAACTCATCAGCTCCTGCCAAGCAGCGGGGCAATCCCCACTGCCCTCCACTGTCCTATGCTGTGTGGGGGACTCTGCCATGAGCTCCCAGAAGCCCTGAGACCACTGCAGCGGTCAGTGAGTGTGAGGCTTTTTTATTTTTTTTAAAGAGCCAGGAGCTGAGGCCAGACAGGGCAGCCATTGGGGGGGGGGGGAGGTGAGGGGCTGGGAAAGTGAGTGGGGTTTGGATGGCAGAGCCCCCCATGCAGTGCAGGGCAGCGGGGATCACTCCCCCACCTGGCAACAGCTGGTAAGTGGGAGCTTTTTTTTTATTTTAGCCTGGGAGCTAGGGCTGAGCAGGGCAGCCATGTGCGGGGGCTGGGGGAGCAGGTAGGGGCTGGCGCCTGGCAGGGGTGCCCCCATGGTCTCCTATCCCCTCCTTCAGCCCCTCTGTCCCTGCCCCGTACTTACCGGCATGGAGTCCGGGTCCAGCTCCCCAGCCCCCCTGTCCCTGCCCCGTACTTACCGGCATGGAGACCGGGTCCAGCTCCCTGCAGCAGTGAGCGAGGACTGCCCAAATTGCCGAAGCTCTCCGAATCTTTTCCAAATCGATTTGGAGAGCTTCAAATCAATTCGGACCTTTTTATTGGTCTCCTGATTTGATTTGGATTCAGAAATTCAGCTGCTGAATCAGGCCGAATCTCCTCCAAATCGAATCAGCACCTGAAGCTTCGCATGGTCCTACAAAATAAGCTTCCTTATGCAAAGGAAAGAGTTGGAGGAAAAGGAGGTACAGCTGATGGGAGAACTGGAATCCTTGGAACACTCTGTGATCATTATGAGAGTGAGAAGGACAAATTTTAAGGAGTTGTGATGTGAGAGTAACTTTGTAGTTTTATGTACATGTTAGAGAGGCTGGGTGATTCCCCAGACAAACCTGCAATGAAATGTGACAATACGGTAGGGCTAAAACTCTAACTACGGAACTTATATTAACCATATCGGCACCAAACTAACACCGTTTATTATTAGAACAGGGAGTTACATTTTTGGAAACTGAGAAACAGATGTTAGTACTTTATGAACGAGGAAGAATTAGAAGGGCCTCCTTGGTTAGATTGCAAAACTAGTGGTTTCTTTGCAACTATTTGGCGGACTCTGACCAGGTCAGAATTCAGGCCCACGTAGCTGAAGACAAAAATCGCAAACAGATGAGCTATCTCCACAACTATAATTTGCTACTGCTACCATTTGTCCTAGCTGGCTCAGGATTTCTATCATTTGATTTTACAAAATATCTCAAAGATGCTCACATCACCCACTATAGGATTCAGTTCCATGTGCCAAACTTCATCGACCTAATAAAATAAATGAAGCCATTTACATGCTTAGAGGTAAGAACATGGAAATGGGTGGAAACTACCATCACCTCTAAAAATTATAATTCACCCTAGCAGAAACAGCTTCTTGTCTCTAGGGGCTGTATGACACTCCTGCCACTGGCATTTTTAGCGTGGTAAAGCAAGACAGCTTTTGCTGCTGGAAAATGTTCTTTATACACAGTACAATTTGTGGAACAATACAGGGTCAAATGTACATTTGTTTTTTTTTTGCTTTTACTCAAAACCTCTTTAAGTTTCCTGATTAACAAAGGGTTAAAGGCTCAGTTTTCCCCTCCCCTCCCCCCCGCATTTGAGTAGTATTTTAGCACAGGATCACTTTCTCCATAAGGTACTTTACTTGTGACACATAGATGGCAGGATCCAGTCCTAATGAAACAGGCAAAAATGTCATAACCAAAATGTCTTAAGATTAGATACCAAAGTAAGAGACTCAATTTTCAGAGACAAGGAACTTCTGTAGATCCCATCACAGTTTATCTGAGCTGTCGGTGCACAGCAGTTTGGAAACACGGGCCACTTTTCCACAAAATAAAGGAACTCCAACTCAGCCTCCCCCTACGTAGCAGAGATGTTCAGATGAGGGTTAGGACGGTTGCTTGGAAAACAGGAGAGACACCTCTGAGAAAGTCAGATCTCACACTCTGGAAACATCTCTTCTTTCTGCTCTTTTTATGCTTTTTCTCGGTGTCTTATTAGCACCAGACTTGAAATGTAGGCTGCGGGTTTTAGTGAGTAGCTTGCTTTGTGGACACGTTGCAGGCCGAATCTGTGTTCAGTCCCATTTATGCAACACATCGGTGCAAGACCCATGGAAATCCTTTCACATCAAGAAGTGTGCACCTGTAAATGTACCGAATTAAGGAGACCGAAGGCTTAGAAAAGAAATAGAAGGTGAAAAGGCCAAATTTTGTCTCTGACTGGACACGTGTGCAATTTCCATTGAAATCAGGGCAGTACGCTAGCAAGCCTGAAGGCAAAATCTGGTTCTTAAATGTGTCCTTGAAGACTGTAATTATATTTCACATTGTACTAGTAACATTAATTGAATGTTTAGCTGAAATCACGTTCTTTACAAGTTAAATACAGTACCTAGCATATAAGGATGGTGTTTATAATTATACTCATAAAGGGCTTGTAAAACATCTTCATTGCAGCAGATAGGTGGAAGTCGGGGTGTAGTGGCTGCTATGTATCTTAGCTCATCCTTCATGTCGTTGTTTCTTTGGACAGCATTGTACATGGAGGTCATGCACACCAATGAATCGTTTCCATAACTAGTGCCAACTCTATAGCATCTTTGAGGGATGTAGCCTGCAATGTTAGCAAATTTTTAAATAAATTTCCCAGGATCTAATAGAAAAGTATATAAGCATTTGAAGTCAGAGGTAAATAATCAAACACTTAATTATCTGCCATGCTTAGCTCTTCAAATGAGTTCTTGTATATTCATGTACTTGATAACAAGACTTCCTTAGTTTTGAAATATAACCTTAAGAATAAAACACATTTTGGCAAGGGCTATGTGTGTACAATCCCTTTATGACAAAGCACTTTATTATGTGAATTTCTCTAACAGTGAATAAGGAGCATGTCCTATATATCAATGGGGTAACCGGATACTATTCATTGTATTTTATAGCCCTTACTTATGATTATTTACAGATCTTTCATTCTGGACTTGTTGCAAATCATAGTTGTACTAATGGTAGATAGCAATAGAAGCAAATATTTCATGCAGAAGTGCAAGTCCCAAAGCAAATTTTATCATGTACATACTTACTTTCATTATAAGGAATGGTTGTATAATGCATCAGGTAATATTTAACATTCAGCCTGAATGCTCTGACTATGTTAAACTCTAAGGAAATAGGGCTAACCTCCTGCATGTGCACTGCATGCTAACCCTTCAAGGACTATATACAATCCACAAACTATCAGCTGGACAGCCCTGATCTAAACTGAAAAAATGTCTACAAAATCCGGGATCTGAATCAAAAATGAACATTAGAGTGGTCTGGGTCTTTATCAAACTGTTGTATGTGTGTCCCCCATCAGCTAACCAATTAACACAATTAAATGAATTCAAAATCAGCGCTGTTATTCTGTACCAGGTTCTCCCAACCAGCCATGCAGAGTGGTGATTTTAAACCATACTTACGTTCTTCTCATCACAAACCCAGTCCCTGTGAAAGGAATAGTATAGGGGTTGCTATTCCAAGTCTGTCATCAGAGGATTTCCCCTAATGCAGGCAGTTCTCCACTGGACAGTTCAGTTGGATTTAGGGCTGAGAAAGGAGAGCCAAACAGTATTTACCTGTGTATCCAGGTAGCAGAGGGTTGCACACATCCACATATTTTCGGATTGGTTTCATGCTCTCCCTTACTGAAACAAAATGGACATGGATACCTAAACTCTCATCTCAAGTCATTCACTATACATCTGTTATAGCATGAAAAATAAGCAATAGCTTGTTTTAAGGGTAAGCTAACGGGCCAAAGTCAGCTTATGTATTACGTTAGTGTGAACTCAAAAGTTAATTTCACCGAAGCCATATGTCAGAAACGTCACTCCAATATAATCAAGAACAAAAATACTATCCTGCTGTTTTAATATTGTTGTTTTCTACTGAACAGTCTCATACACTAGAATATTAAAAACGTATAGAGAGCTACATAATAGATCCCCTGTTTTATGTGAAGTAATATTAGAACACGTGGAATGGAGCTTTGCAGTATATCGCATGCATAAATAGCATCAACTGGGAGCAGACCAGCGAGGTAAACACGTGTTATTTTTGCACTATTCATATGTACAAAAGTTCCTCTTAAATCTGAATCAAATATTTCAAATAATACCTTAGCTTAATAATGTTAAGGTTTTAGATCTTGCCTCTGTAAATAGATAGTACTACCTCTCTATTTGTGCTATGCTTGGTACTGCCTACAGGCAACAGCTGCAAATATTGTACTGATAGCTGTATCTGCATAAAACAAAAGTCAGCATTAAAGTGACCAGCGTGCATCTGCTAGTTATGAAAATCTAGACAGCAGTTAAAGGTGATCAAATATCTGCCTATAAAATGATTCAAAGAAACTAGAGCGAATAAAATGCACTGATGCGCCACAAGAATGCATCTACGAGTATAAAGTCAGCCCTTAAAGAACAAGTCAAAAGTCTTGCAGGTGCAAAAAGGAATGTTTTCCAAAAAAAGCAGCGAGTCTGCTGCTAAGGTGGACTGCGGTGAGGAAGCTGCTATAAATGTGAGCTTGTACGGCAACAGTGTTCTCAAACCAAGCACACGCCGACAACCTTGGAAGTACTTAGAGGAAGAGCGATATGTAAAATGAAGGCTGCAATAGAGACACTCACTAGAGCAAGAGCACTGAAGGGTAATAAATTTGCCGTAACCACTGGAGTGATAAAAGGAGCTAAAATGTTATCGCCTTGAAAACACAATTTACAGTAGGGGGAGAAGGATATGATTACAAAGTAAAATTTAACCTTAAGGCAACGATGTGAGAGAGAAGGGAA
>NW_005843307.1:46791-55081 GCF_000455745.1 Alligator sinensis
GAACAACAGCCTGAAAGTGAGGAAGTTCAAGTGTCAGCTACATATTAGGAATAAAGACAACAGGGTGACATATGGGCAAGGAAACATTCGCACTGCAGTTGTAATAAAGAGCAGTTCCTACTACCTTTACCTCTGCTTGCACACGTAACACTGGAGTGAAAAAAGAGGGTGCAACCAACACCACCAGCAGAATGATTTTCTTCTACAGATGCAGAAGCCAGTATTTAAATGCGAGACCTGTGCTAGAATAGTGATGTCTTGGCCACACCGCTGCATTTTCACATTACATGTGTTACATACCCGTCAGTGCATGCTCATAGCATAAAAAATAAAAAAATCCCTCACTCACAGTACCGTAAATCAGAAGTTTATTAACCTCAAAGGAAATACACTGGCATCAAAACCTGGTAAGCAAGATCGCACTTGTTAACAGCCCACAGAATCATCAAGGGATTTTGCAAATGGTGCCTGCTTGGCACTTGCACTTTGCCCAGCTCTGGTGTCTAGTTTTGGAGTGGCCCAGCAACAACACACACTTTTACCTGGGAAAAACAGCAGGCTCCCAAAGCACTTTCTGTAGGAACAGACATGTTCACATTGGTGCCTGAATGTCTGTTTTGGGGGGAAAAAAATGACTGAATAATTGTTATGGAAAAAAATGGCCCTTTGTATTGGCTATGTTCTTCACCTCCAGGCCTGAGGTGCGGTATGCAGTGGCGTTAAGCAGCTGCTGTATCCCATTGTGCTGAACCCTAGAGCAACGTTTCTCAACCTGTGGGTCACAACCCAAAAGAGGGTCGCAGGAATATATGAAACGGTTGTGAACAAACTTTAAAAATGGATTCTCCTTTAAAGCAGAATATGGGAAATCAGCGGCTTTAGTCTTGCAGGCTGGCAGAGCTCCAGCCTGCAAGGGGATGCTTGCTCCCCCCTGCCCTACATACTGGGGGGCTGGGGGCCATGGGTCAGGAGTGAGGGGCACTGGGACAAAAAATGGGTCCTTATACAAAAAAGGTTGAGAACCACTGCCCTAGAGCCCTTGGTTACGTCACAAGATGGGGGTCAGAGCCAGGGTGAATGGAACTGGATAGCTACCATTTAATAATCATTTTAAAGCCAAAAGAAGTACCTGAGGAAGAGCTGAACTGCAGAGTAACTTAAGGAAACATTGCTGCATATTAATAATATTGAAGAGCCCATATAGTTCACTTGGAAAGGCTGCATCATGTGCATCTGGACCAGCCAACACTTCAACAGGAGCAGCCCTGAGGTGATGTCTCCGAGCCTGGCCAGCTGTGGGGATGCAGATGTGCAGCGAGCTGCAACCCCTGCCTAAGAGAGCCTAGGACCAAGATCTTACTCTGGATCCGGGTGGCTAATTTGGATTTTTCTTCTCATTCTCTAGCCCATAGCAGCCAGAGAAAGCAGGCACTAGACCCCCAAGAGAAGAAAACACCCATTGTTTTAAGGGATTTTTAAATTTTTTGTAATTAAACCACCCTCCCTTTTGGATGAGGAGGCACCTGCTCCCCACAATTGGAAAGGCCCCTGGGCTGTGGAGCCTGGAGTTTCAACCTGGGACTCACCCAAAGGAGGCGCAAGAATGGAGAACCACCAGAGCAGGCAGGAGGCAGGGGTGAAAAGCAGCGCGGAGGAGCTGTGCTGGGGGCTGCAGGCACCGGAGGGGACACGGGGGCTCCGGCGGGGCAGGGTGCCCTGCGGAGCAAAGCTGCTGCAGGTCAGTCCCTGTTCAGCATTACTGCCCGGCGGGGCCCGGGCATTGTGACCTCAGCCCCATTGTGACCCGCGGCTGGGGCTGTGCGTCTCCCCCAGCTGCAGGATGGTCACTGTTGGCTGCCTTGATGACTGAACCACCAGCTTGGGAAAGACCTAGGTGTTCCCCAATGTTATTTCAAGGCAGGAACGGCATAGGGTAGCCTGGGGGGTTTTGCCAACAGATGGGGTATCTTTAACACTGAGCTGGCAGCTGCTGCTTTACTAGGCACACACGTCCTGCAGTCGCTGCTGTTTCATTGAACGGCCCCCAGCACAAGTACAGGATCAGCCATGGTGCTAATGAGAGCGGAAATGCAGCCTGCGGCGTCAAGAGCTGGAAGATGCCTAGCTTTACTGATGGGAGGTGCCGCCTGCAGCACTGGGAGTGAAACACATTTGTTCATTTTCATCCTTTAACGAGACGTTCACAAGGTAAGGGTTCCCTGTGGCAACATTTTGCCCAAATTCTTTGACAGCTTCTTCGGCAGAAGTTTGAATGTAAATTTACATTTCGGTTTGAATCCAGGTAATCCCATGGAAGGGCCAGGTGTAGGTACCGCCAAGATTTCCATTATCTAATCCATGTCAGGCCCCACCCGGCCTCTGTCACTGTTGGGGGGTGGGACAGAATCGTGTAATAATTGCCAAAAAATGTTTTTGGCTCCACATTTTACAACATTTTTGCGTTTTCCAGTTAAATCAGTTTAGTTCTGAAATGGTAAAAAATGGATAAAACAAAAAAATAGGACAATTGTCAAACTCCTTGCATTCAGGTAAAAATCAAGCCAAATAAATCCTTATTGCCATTCATCACGAAGTGTTCACCCAAATGTTCCCCCCCTCCCCAAATAGAAAATGAAGGTTGCACAAAAGACATGCTTTCCATGTCAAAATGTTTAAATTTTCCATTAGGTTGACTCATATTGAGACGCTTCATTTTGTTGAACAAAATCTAAATGTCTTATTTCAGGTCAATTTAATATTAATCTGTTTTACTGACCGGTGTGGTGCCTCACTAGAGTTGAAGATTGGGGGCCATCTAATTATCTTCTGTAGACAGGGCTTACTATCTGCACTTCACTTTCCGTGGTGTACTAAAAGCAAGCTGCATCCCACTCTTCAAGATTAGGAGGCATGGGTATGATGGGGCAAGCTGAGAGATAAGAGGTGCCCGGGATTGAGATCACACTAGGACTGGCATTTAGTAAGAAAGCTGCAGCATTACCTGCAGCTTCCCTTCTTCATTGCATCCAGGTGCAGCTTAGATCTGAAACACAATCTCAGCCTGGCTCTCTGCTTCGGTTATGGATGTTTTTACTCCTTTTTGGCAACTCGTGTAAACATTAACATTCCCAATTTGTTTTGCAGGGGCAGCAAGCAGCTCAGTTCAGTGCACAGAAATATAATATTCTGAATACATTGTTGGGTCATAAGACTCAGCTAAATAATAGACTTAAAATTCAGGATGCCTGAATTTAAGATCAGAGACTGAAACAGATTTGTAAAAGGACATAACGACAGTCGAAACAAACCCTCTGGCCCCTGAACTTGGGTACAATTATAAATACATACACGGAGCCACTGAATGTGGAGCTCTTTATAATCCTGATATGGATTCTGAGGTTTGAGGCAACCTCAAATTAGTATCTTGAGGATTTTTAATTAATGCCCTACGATGTTTACCTGTTGCTCCTTCAATTGCACTGCCAATGATTTCCCAGATCTCTCACACTGTTCACAGTATCTTTGCTGTATATAAAATAACATAATCCAATTTTTTGGCAACGACAGTATCTGAAAGCAATTTTAGCCTCAGCAATATACTTAGGAGTGAAGCAATCCATGCAGGCCTCCTAATAATCTACAGCATATGTAGCTTGGCTGCCATTGCTCTAATACACATATTAAGAAATAATCAAGAGCAGAAGTAGTGCATTCCTATATATATATATATATATGTGTGTGTGTGTGTGTGTGTGTGTGTGTGTGTGTGTGTATGGTATGTTAAAAAGCACATTATAAAAAAAGGCAGCCTGAGCATTTTTAGGACTAAGTCCATGTAAAAAGCCCCCATGAACTGTAATAATAAAACACTGTAACACGTAATCCAGAGCTGTATTGTATTTTATTTGACATCTTTGAAGACACAAGAGTATTCAGATACAATCCTGACAAGTTGTGAACTGCTCCAAGGGCCAGTGAAATTTGAGTTTCTCTTGCACAGAGGTGAACAAGACCACAATGGTTTTATAATATAGTTTAGGAATATTCCAAGCAGGTGAGTATTGTGACATTATGCCCAACAACTTTTATACTATTCATCCGCTCAAGCCACTTGGTAGTATAAATATGCAGCATATCTCAGCTATTAAATCTCTGCATTATGTAACTAGGCTCTCTCATAATAATGCATTAAATCTCCTGTATATAAAAATTGGTATGAGAATACCAGTGTTTGCTGTCCTAGCCATCATTGCACATTTACCAGCTTCAACCCCCACTAGCTGCTAACTAGAACTATGCTACTTTGGACCAAACCTGCAAATTCTTACTCAGGCAAAGCTTCCTTGAAGTTGAAGAAGTTTTACCTAAGGACTGCTGCAGGGTTTGTCCCTGTACAATATCATCTGAAATTCCTATTGATAAACACGTCTGAGGGAATATCCTACAGAATACACCTGAATATCTATTCTAGAAACATCTGCTTCCCATTAAATTTAATACTAATTTTACCATCCTAACAAATGGTTCAACTTGTGGTGTCCAAGTAGACATCTACGTGCCACTTAGTTTTATGTTGTTTCAAAGGCCTATAAACTACGGCACAGTGTGTAACAGTCTTCTAAGAGTTCCCGTCAAAAAGATAAAATAGATTTTCTATCTTTTTGTTTTGGCGGGGGAAGAGGGAAAATATAAGGAGTGGGTGGGAGTTTCCTCTGCAGTCCCCACAGCTGCAAAAATAAGTTTAACAGTGCTCCTTTCAGATTGAAAGAGGATAGTGGATGAAAAACTACAAAATCTCATTTTATAGCAACTACACTGGAGTCCATTAAGCAACAAAAAGCTGAGCACAAGTCTGACTTTTAAGAGGTGAGTATAAAAATTGCTAAGAATCACTTGCAGTCTAGTGCTACACTTCTGATGATACACAAGCTACCTTTATTCATTGCAGGCAGGCTGAAAAAACATTACACTTAAATACTGGGCCAAATTTCAACCCTGTGGCACTCCACTGAGTAGGTGTCACATGCATGTAGCAGAAGAAGCCATGAGGCTAAATTCAGCACTGAAAGGCCACATAAAATCTTTAACCTCAGAGAAGCTGCTTGGGGTACAAGTCCATGGAGAATAAGACCCACGTAGATTAATGCAGGATGCCAAGCAAGTAAAACCTGCTTTTCTTTTTGTAAAGTTGTATTTTGGCACTATTCGAAAGTCTTGGGGTCAATTCCTCAGCTAGCATGAACTCACTTGGACATGAGTGTTACCTACTTATGGAGGGGAAGGCCGGGTAAGGATCCATCAAAACCTCCAAATGCCCAGAGCAAAAGTGCTCTATGTTCACATATTTTACAGGAGAATTCACCCATTATTATGATGAACTGTTCAAAATGAAATTATGAAAAAAGGAAACAAAAATCCCAGGAACAGACTAGCGGGTCTGTACCGTACGCTCAACTGGTATGACTCGCATTGCAGAACGAATGCTGTATTCTGACACACCAGCATTTCTTTCCCATTATTATAAGATCAGCCTTTTACATTTCATATCTTGCCATCTTTAAAAGCCTATAATTACGGAAGCTGATTGAGAAACTATGTTATTTAAAATTAACAGCTGAATGAAATCAACAGAGGCAAAGAGCATTTTTATACAAGAAAATAGCACTGTAGAAAGAAAGAGTCTGTACAATATTTAAATATTGTATATACATAAAATTATATTGTTCATAACTCATCTTAAAGTTTCTCTTGTTTGTAAACCATGGAAGGCAACACACACGCACACACACACGCACAAAATCTAATATTTAGCTTTTTAAGCGTAGCAGGCAGCAGGAAACAGAATGCTAGCAAGCACACTTTGTAATTATATAAGAAATATCCAGCCAGGTAATGTGACTAGCATTCTCCAGTCCCTTTTTTATATTTAATTCAGTACAATGGTTTTTTCACATCGTACTTAGGGAATTCTGCAAGAGCTGCAACGAATTCAAGGGCAAAATCCATGGATCCAATCCAGCACTTCTTACTCAGGCAAAACTTCCAGTGAAGTTCAATGTGCTCAGGTAAGTGGGCAGGATTATTGAAGTGACTGAGAAAGGTTCCATTCTCAAACAATTGCAACAATGGTTTATATAGTATTAACCCCTGCTGGGTTAAAAGAAGAGGGGTTGGTGAAAAAATTAGTCTTTCAATGTCTGGAAAGTATAATGAATTCCAGCAGGTGAAATGGCAGCCTTGTTTAAAGAACAAAATGCTAAACAGTCCGCAGTTTTCACCCAATACTGCAGACTTGTCCAAACTCTTAAACTTGGATTTCAATCTGAAATTCCTAGTTCATTGCTGGTACAGATGAAGAACTGCAGAAGTGACCAATCTCCCTGGAGGTGGTGCTCCCAGTGTGCAAATGTGGTAGCTCTCTCAGGAAAACATGCAATGTGGAAAGCAAAGTGACCCCAGAGCTAGTACCGTACTTCACTTGCATTAGAGATGCGAGACCCTGATCAGACTACGAGTAGTATCTGGCCGATGCCCATTGCTGACTTGGGGTCTTTGTCCCCTGTCTCCCTCATCATTTTGTTCGGCACACCCTCTAAATATATTTTCTTCAACAAAAGCTTGCGTTAATAATTTTAAAGTAACAATTTTGAGCTTAGAAAACTGTCCCCCTTTTTGCTCACATAATCTTCCACAAAAGTCCGCAACTGAACACGCTTCCAAAAAAAAAAAATCAATAGGACATTAACTATAAAAGGAAATGCAGTCAGCCTTCAGATTGCTCTAATAAACATAAATAGAAAGGCCCTGAAATGGCAAGTTCCATTGTTATCACAGAAATAGGAAATTCGGAGCCTGGACAAACAGTAGTTGGCCTTCTGAAAGACCAACATTTTCAAACTTGACTACATCATGTTAGACTCCCCTAAATCCATAATTGGGAACCCAAAATAAAAAGACCTAGTTCTCAGAACTGCCAAGCACTCGCCATCATTTGCAATGAAGTCAGTGGGAACTGCAGGCAGTCAGTACCTTTAAAAGTTGTCCACTTTTCTTCATATGCTTAACTATGGATTCAGGAACCATACCTTTGGCCTACAGGCTGAAAATACTTGCTGCAAGCTAAGAATTTGTTTCATTGTTAAGACTGCACTCTTCAAATAATTAATCTCCATAACAACCCTGGTAATCAGTTTGGAATATTCAGTTTAATCCTTTAGCACCTGACAGCTCATACTATTTAATTAGGACAGGATTTTAAGTGCACTCTCGTGATTTAGGAACGTTTACATCCAAGAGGATATGTGTTTGTAAATCACTTGGGAGCCTTTCAAAATCCATTTTAGCTCATTCAAGGGCAAAAAAACCCCCAAAACAAAAAAAAACCCTGCTGATATATCCCTACCTCTTGGCTGTTCTCAGCCTGCTGAAATTCAAGTGTTATATATGAAAGTCAAAAAATGGAATACTGAAATAATAGTGTCACAGATTGGCTGCGGGGTATGAAAGAGGATGGTTAGTAATTTAAGAAATCAATACCAACTTTGACACTTTTAGAGGTGGCAACATCAATGGCCATGGCTTTGATCTCAGTGTCCCCAAACTGCATTAGCGTTTTGATCTCCCTCCGATTTGGCACAGAAATATCAGTTCCTGTGAGATCCAGACGAAGCGTGCCGCACTTTTTGACTCCCGATTCACTGATGAAACTAACGTTATCTTGTTCAGAGCTGTAGATATTGATCACTATTACCAACTGGGAAGGTTTGGCAGGCGTGTAACTGCGGGTCACAGTTTCTCCAAGAGCGACAGATTGGTCAGCGGAGATAAATTTGTCAAAGACGTCAGTGCACCAGCGTGTGCCGTCTTTAACCAGCAGCTTCTCCGGCGGGTGCTTTCCTTCCACAAACCGGTTCAGAACGCCAACTCCATAAGTCAGAGGGGAACGGCGCACTTTGATGACGGCAGGGTCTAGGCCAAAGAGGACCGCTCCCTTGAGGATAGTAAGCCCTACATCCTGAGGAATGATGACGCGGCACTTTGAGCCGAAAGCCGCTTGGACAGCTTGTTGAAGCAAGGGGGACTCCGCAAATCCCCCTACCAGGAACAGAAACTTGACACTGGTCACTTCTGGCTTTTCAAACACATTGCCTAGACAGAGAAACAGAGTCCGTTCTGAACCATTTGGCGGTCATGCGTGATTGCCCCAAATGGGGAATATGTCCCTGAATGGGGAACATCACTCAAAACAAAAGAAATGTTTAAGGCATATATGCATTCAAAACCTGGCTTT
>NW_005843307.1:55112-58526 GCF_000455745.1 Alligator sinensis
CAAAACAATTCACAGGCAGGAAACGACCAGGTAAAATCTTCCTCCTGCTCTCCTGACACTCAAAGTAGCAGTCAGGTATCCCCAATAAGAGCCTCTTTTATTGAATTCTACACAATCACCCAATTTTAAATGATATTACTATTCCTGACCCCAGAATCTCAACTGACAGGCGTTCCAGCCGAAAAAACAGGGCTTCCTTAAATCCTTACAGATGTTACCTCTGAACTGAAAACGGTGTCCCCAGGTCTGGCCTTGCTATGAATTTCATGTAGTCTAATTTTATCATCACCCAGCTAGTTTAAATACTTCAGTCACGTTGCCTCACTTATCTGTCAAGACTATATAATTTTAGTTCTCTGCCCCTTAACTCACACACAAACTACTTTGTATTAGCTGCCCTATGCTATGCTATTTCTAAATTAACTATTTTTTCATATAGGATGATCAAATTGGATACTACGCTCCAAATATACAGCCTACACAGAGCTTAGTGTTAGAAAAATGTTCTTATGCTAACTTTATATATTATATCCCACTGGGTTCAAGCATATTCAACTGAGAATTTAAATACTGGGCAAAGCAATAAAGAATGCATTGAAAGGACAGTCCTGCACTGTCCTAATAAGTTTTTTTTTTTAATCTTCCTGACATTAATTTGTATCCTTTCTGAACCAAAAAAAACAAAACAAAAAAACCCCAGGATCTGGGGTAATCAGTGCATTTCAGTCTTCTAAAGCTTTGTATTTCTGAAAACTCAAGTGAATAATAAATACTGGGCGCATCTACATGGGATGCTTACTGGGCATTAGCCTAATAACACTGAGCAATAGCGTGTCACAGCACAAACCGTGCTAATAGCCTACTGCACATTGTTATTAGGTTAATGCGCTGGTGCTACTGTACAGTAACTTTAGGTACTGCACATTTAATTATTACTTTATTACGGAAGTACTAAACTAAACGCGCAGTATCTAAGGCACATTACTGAACTTGTAGACATGTCCACAGCTACAGAACAGCTAAAAAAGTATCGATTAAAGATGTTACCTGATTTCAAGCAACCCTTCCCAGGCATCTTTGGAAACTGAATTCCTTGCCACCATTTGTGGCATATTAGGTGGGACTCACCACCCTATTAAGCCTAACTCCCTTTATTAGGCTACCTTTATTGATTGCAGGCAGGTAGCTTATTAGGTGGGTATTTGAATAATTCAGGCTGCAGTCTCAACCCAATCAAGAAACAATTGCAGCTTTATACGTACTAAGATGTTGAACAATCTGGTCAATTGTAGGTTTGAAAAGGGCATTCATGGCATCTGGACTCATCCTTAGCATTCCTTGAGAAGACCATTTCACAAAATCCACGCTGCAAAAAAAAATAAAAACAAATAAAAAAAAGGAAGGTCGTTCTCATTTTAACAGCAAACTGTGAACCGCAGTGCTATAGCATGACTTCATCAGAAATTCAGATTACAGCATCAGCCTGCCCACAGCACACTGAGTCTGCTCTCCTATAGCAATGTAACAATTAGCAGGAAGAATGTTTTTTTTGCCTTCTGTTTACCAGGGATGTTCCTTGCCGCCTCCTTGCAGCATCCCTTACATTCAGCTGCCTCCTAAAAGAGTCTGTTTTCCATCCAGTCTGCTCATCTGGATTAATGTTAATGCAACCCCCCCCAAAATGTGACTATTTCAGTATTTCAGTAACAGTAGCATCCAACCTCAATGCCACTGTAAGCATATAAGGAAAATAAAACGGGCCCGGGAGATCTACGGATGCAAACAGCATCAGGCTGGCATAGAAGGCAATTCTGTTCTTGGAGTAACTTGCGAGGTGTAGGCAGGATGCCCAGAAAATGTTTGTTAAATCAATACAAGAGTGAGTTAATTCTATTTCTGACTCACTTGCATGAGCTGGTTACAGCTCAGTAAATGTTAACTCCTTATTGATGTATTTTTAAGTGTCACCTTTGTAACTTGTTTTCTTTCCCCTGGTACTGCCCTGCTGACAGGACTGTCCCTAGGAGGGCGTGAATTGGGGTAACCGCCCCAGGCCCCACGGAGCTGGATGGAGTGGCTGCGGTGACTCTGTACCCCTGCCCACGGCTTCACGTCCAGCTACTCAGCACCCCCCCCAAATCCGCCACTGCCGATGACGGCGGCAGCTTCTTCGGGTCCAGGGTGCATGGGATCAGAGTGGGGGTGGGGCCCCGTATGGGCCGATTTGCCCTGGGCCCCACACCCTGCTCGGGTCAGCTCTGCCTGCTGATTCCTTTTCCATTTCTCTGGCATTTAAATTACTTTCAAAATGCACCATTCAGAAGACTAATGGGAGGAAGATGGTCCTACTCCATAGTAAGCAGGGTAACATTTTCAAACATGCCTAAATATCACAAGAATCGAAGTCTTATTTGCAAAAGTGATTATGACTTAAGCTCCTAAATCACTGAGGCTTTTACCAATGAGAATAGGAATAAGGAGGTGTGGGCTCCTTCATTTCACGTGAAACAGTCATTAGATAAAATAAGGGGCCATGCCTGGGAGCAGGATCCAGGTCATCTGTGCTTCCTAGGGAGATGCCCTGATCACTAAGCTACAAAGTCAAGGCTCTCTCTTGTGCTCTCTTTCTGGCCCAGTGAATGCTACACTCTTTACTGCCCAATTTCAGTAGGAGGGATGGAGCATTATCCTGCCTACAGTAGCCTATTTCCTGGTGGTTAGGATACTCTCTTGGGCAGTAGAAGATGCGTGTTCAAAGCCCCTCAGGAGAATTACACCTGGATTTTCCACTGCTCATCAAAATGCACTAAGCATTGGTTACTAGGCCTGTGCGCAGCGGCTAGTATTTGCTTCAGATTTGGCCAGTTCAGGGGACAGTGACTTGATTCGGTGATTTGAATCACTGTCCCAAACTGATTCGGCTGAATCCGATTTGGAGATTTGGTTGCTGCCAAATTGGCCAAATCTCTGAATCAGACAGGCCCCATCCCCTGTCTGCTCTCATAGTTTCATAGTAGCTAGGGTCAGGAGGGACCTGAACAGATCATCTAGCCTGACCCCTGCCACAGGCAGGAATGAATGCTGGGTTCACAAGACCCCAAACAGGTGATCGTCCAACCTCCTCTTGAATTTGCCCAAGGTAGGGGCGAGGACCACTTCCCTGGGAAGTTGGTTCCAGATTTTGGCCACTCTAACTGTAAAATATTGCCTTCTGATCTCTAACCTAAACCTATTCTCCATCAGCTTATGACCATTGTTCCTCGTCACACCAGGTGGTGCTGGGGAGAAAAGAGCTCTGCCTATTTGCTGTTGATCCCCCCTCATGAGCTTGTAGGCAGCCACCAGGTCCCCCCTCAGCCTCCACTTGCTAAGGCTGAACAGGTTCAGGTCCTTCAGTCTCTCCTCATAGGCCCT
>NW_005843307.1:58793-70810 GCF_000455745.1 Alligator sinensis
GCCGCAGCTCCCGGCTATTAAAGAGAAAAGAAAAAAAAAACCCTGCACTCACTGGCTCCTGCCAGGTGGAGGGGTAATCCCCAGTGCCCCCCACTGCCCCCCACTGTGTGGAGGGCTCTGCCACGAGCCCCCAGAAGCCCCAAGGCCACTGCTGGGGTCGGTGGGGCAGCCATGGGGGGGCTGGGATAGCAGGCAGGGTCAGGGGGTGCTCAGAGGGGCTGGGGGAGCAGGCAGGGGATGGGGTCTGGTGGGGGGCCCAAAGGTCCCCTCCCCTCTCCTCCAGCCCCCACTCCTCCACCCCCTACTTATCAGCACGGAGTACGGGTCCAGTTCCCTGCGGCAGCAAGCGGGGACTGCCCGAATCATCAAAGCTTTCCCAATTGATTTGGAGAGCTTCAAATCAATTTGGAACTTTTTATTGGTCTCCTGATTCGATTCAGATTTGGAGATTCGGCTGCCAAATCAGGCCAAATCTCCTCCAAATCGAATCAGCACCTGAAGCTTTACACAGCCCTAGTTGTTACATAAAAAGCGGTGACAGGAGGAGGGCACCCTCAGCACCATGCTAAGAGGAAAGAATGAGACTAACCAGCTCTTTGAAAAAAGAGATTAAGCACTACAATCAGCAGGAGATCATAGGAAAGAGATGCAATCTTGAATGAGGCTCCTGAGGGACGGGATGTCAGGGCTGCTCTGTCCACAGTGCTTCCCTGCTCTACACAACAGTATGCTTTGCTTGCTGCCTTTGATAGCTCCCTGCTAAGGCTGGTGGCTGTTCTGGGTTGCATCCTGAGGTGCCTCACACTCCTTCAGCACTGTATAGAGAACCTAGGTGCCCAACACAGGGTTCCACATTCAACCCAGGAGCCAGGCACCTAAGCTGGGTACTATTACCCCTAACCTTGGGGTGTGAAAGTCCTTTACTGGATCTAGCCCTTAGCAAAATGGAACTCGGGTTTAAACAAATAAGCAACAAAATAATACTGCTGTGGTGGGGTTTAAAAATTATTTGATTTAGAAAAATAATTTAGTATAAAATCTAAAATCATTTAGAAAAGTCTTAGTGTGGATTCTGAAAAAGTCATCACATACAGGAGTCTGAGTAATGCAGATCAGACACAGCAAACTTTGGTAGGATGAAAGCCTTCTGGAGAAAAAAAATTAAGATGTAACTTTCCATTCTGGTAACTGCACATGGGGCAGTATGATTTTTTTCTACCATTACATTACATTTTCCCTGTGATCAATTAATCTACACGTAATTAGTATTTTTTTTAATTATTATTCTTTGCAGTACCGAGTGGTTAATTTTGCAACTATATACTTACTTGCTTTTCCTTAAGGCATGTTCTACACTGTGACCTCGAAATTTCTTATAATAGTCAATGAAGGAAAATGGCAATGTGATATTCAGTGGATTGGTCCTGTCTGGGGCTGCTGCCCTTTTACGAGACTCAAAGGCTATCATCAGATCTACCCAGGCAGCAGGGCGCTTGATCTTAAATTGTTCAATAAAATCCTCTCCAAATATTTTACAAAGGAGTTTTTCAAACTCGTAGTCCACGCCTAAAGAACCATGCGGCCCACCTGTGTTGCAAACAAAACATACAGTTAACAATCGGCATTGTCCAGTAGAACATGAGTTCCTCATATACCTACGCAGATCACACTGTTGCTACTAAACATATGCTAAATGCATTGTTAGAAACAGAAAGAGCATAATGATGGTGTCCACCTTGCTTATAAGATACAGCGACTACTAAAAGCAGGTATCCAGGTCACCCAGGCTTAGAGATGACCTTGAAGATTAAATGGGAAATACACTGCTCCAAGGTTAGTGATGGAAGGCAGAACAATGCTGTGGCTTAGCAAGAGATGAGGAAGGGTCTGGCATGGTTTCTTATCTTCACAAAGGAGGATTATTTTTTCTCAAAGCAAATTTCAACACAAAATAATTTAACCCTAAAATAACAAGAACTCTTTAAATGCTGGCCATAACACAGAAAGAACTATTAATTAATCTATGTAGATAATAAAGCAGCACAGCATCATTACTGCCAGTTAAGATAAAAGGTCATAATATTTCACAAGGGAAGTGAGTTGTGAAGCATGTCATTTTACCAGTTGCCTTGTACAGTTCCTTCAAGTGTCCTTCAGGTAGCCTGATCTGATGGACAGTCAGATCCACTGTGCCTCCTCCACTGTCAACCACTATGTACCGGTCACCTATTTGGCAACAGGAACAAGCATGCATCACTTGCACCAGTGTAAACACGACAGTCTAATGCTACTTAAGGTTCTTGTGGGCAATAATGTCATCATGACTAGAAGCACATGAACATCTGCACTGATGGCTTGATAATTAGTTCATAGCAATATAATTGGCAGTGATAACAGATGTGAAGCTTGCATGCTGAATGTTATATGTTTAAGCAGAGACATGGGAAGAATGTGACTTCAGGATAGGTGGAATGGTGCATGCCACCTGAGTACATTCCTTTGGGTTAGTAGAAAAATAGGCCAGTTCATTTATACGGTCTATTCTGAGCACATTGGGCTCTGGCTTGTATTCTGAAAAGCCTTGATTCCTTGATTAACCCAGTTCCTTAATAAAATCAATTTTTCTGTAGCATGCAAAGTGGTAACTCAGCCTTGCAGACTAGGAGCAGTGCATGCACTTGCGTTTTCCTTCAATTACAGTTACTTGGAGAATGCTAAAAGGGCATAGCAAATTTGCAGGAAATGCATTTTTTGCCAGCAATATAAAACCAGCAAGAGCAAAGTTCATTCAGGAAAGGACGCTACCTTCCTCCAATTCGGACCAGATCTCTCCTATGACATTTTCCACCAAAAAGGTGCGGCTCTGCCGATTACGACGTATGTGTTCCTTAGCTAGTCGTTGACAGAGAGAAAATGACTAAGTATAAGAAAGCATGAATAAGCTAATAGCATACACCGCAGGAAGTGAATGCAAGCAGGATGAGAGCTTTGTATGCATCATTTAGTAACAAAACAGATGAACAAAAATTGCTGCATTGGAACTAGGAACTCTATAAAATTGGTACTCGAAAGACCCCCACCCCAGCAACTTTTCAGACATTCTAGTCTTTACTTACAATAATTGGATTCCAAATAATCATCTCGTTTTAAATCTCTTTATGGTATATATTTACTATATCTTAATGAACAGAATACAATATAAAGCAAAGACATTCCTTGGTTTTGCAGTTTCATACTAGATGTTTGCCACTAGGTGGCACGCTTGATTAACAACAGAATCAAAAATTGGTTGAAGATTTGTCTAGGAATTGAAACTACCTTAGCCAGGATAATCAAAAGTGACTAGTGGTTTGGGCTGCTCAACTTGAGTGGTTTTGAAGAGTCCCAGTTTTCAAAAGTGGAAGGGAATATTCAGTATATTGCATAAGACAAGACTACCTCCCCCATCCCCGCCCTTGCCAACAAGTCTCAAATTGACCATATGGTTTGCTAAGAAAAAACAGAGCAAAAAAGGAGTCTCTACTCCTGAATTTCTAAATCCAAACCCATTTCTAACTTGCTCAACCAGGCACCTACAAAATAAATTTCGTAGGCAATGTTCACATAACCTTAAAGGTCAGCGATGTAAAATAACACAGGAGAATGTAAATGCATCCCGTGATATATAAAATACAGTGTCATCTAAAGAAAAAAATAGCATACAAAACTAGCTATAACCTATAAGATGCCAATGTAAGATTACATTTTAGTAGCTAATAATAATTTCCTGTTTCTACAGCATCTTTCACCTGACCGATACCAAGGGGCTCAGAGAGGCAAAAGAATGAAGCCTCAGCATTTCTGTGACAGAGACAAATAGCTTTATCTTCATTGTACAGGCTGGAGAGCACATGGGTGTGCACACACACACACGCGCGTGACACAGCGGTCAATGACAGAACAGCATCAACAGCTGGGCCTGATCCACACCTCACGGGGGTCAACGTAAGTCTTCCAGTCGACTTCAGTGGACACCGAAGGGGGCACCAGATCCCTTCTCACTACCACTAGACTTGGTTTCCTCTCCTAAAGCAAATTTATTCTCATTTCTATGAATAGCAAAACTTTTGTTTTGACTGCACATCACTAACATGGTCCTTGGAGTACTTCTCTCTGTTTATGTTGAAAGGGCTTTCCTTCTTGATCTCTTCTCAGCTTTTCTTGGGTCCCTGCCATGCCTTTATTAAATTTTAGATCGAAACCCCAAATTAATTCGCTCAAAGCTTTGTTTTCATTACATTTGACTACATTAAATCCTTTTTTTTTTTAAATCTACAATAGCTTTTCCCTTATTAAGTCAAGAAAGAGGACTGTAAAAATACTTTTGACAGTTTAATAGAATACCACTATTTTGTGAACGGATTTTGCCCTGCCTCAAGGCCCCTTCTGACCAGCCACAGCAAGTCCTTTTGTTGGATAAGATATTTTCACAGGGACAAATCCACAGTCAGCCTAAGTCAGGGGAGTTCCCCTGCTTGCTGGGAACTGGAGCAGCCCTGCTATGCAGAGGAGGACTGAACGTGGAGAGTCCACACAGGGGGTTGTGTCCTACATGCAGCAACGGCTGCACTCTGCATGGCTGTATAAGCCTGAACATAGGGGGCAAGGGTAGATGCAAAGACACAATCCAGTATTCAACCTAGCTGCAGCAGCCAAAATCCCTTCCCCAGTGGTGCGCAGCAACTCAGGCTTCAATGCCCTACGGCGGTCTTTAGCTGAAACACTGTAGTGAGGATGCTGCCTTGCCGGTCCATCGAGAGGTAGGTGATGCAGGATTTCTGAAGGGGCTGGTTTTGACTTGCAGTGCTACTGAACAAAATCCCAATCCAACCAACCCACAGGCCTAGTAAATTCCTTCCCAATTCCCGTACTAGGTAAGCAGCGTGAATCCTGCGACTGAGAGGATTCTTGCTCTAATCAGAGGGGCAGCTCCAGTAGCAGTGTCTCGGAAGTGCCAAAGAAAATGGGCGAGTTGGGATGTGTTTGGGGAACACACAGTTACAAGACAAGAAAGCACAGGAGGAAAGAAGCCGAAGTAAAGGAGAGGGAGGATCAGGATTAAAGACGTAGGAGAAACAGAGAGGAAAATAAACACAATGAATTATAATTTTTCAGTTGCTGCAAAATGTTGTTTTGCAAATGTCTCCTTACAGTCCCCATTGGGCTCTAAACTGCACAGACCGAATTAAAATCCAAGATGGTGAAATTGCCGTCTACATTGCTGAAATCTGCTATTTTATTACAAAGGATTCTGAATTTTAATAATTTTTGAAATTCTAGGGGCAAATTGGGGCATACACAGTTTTAGCTAAAGAAGTGTCTTTCAATAAATATAGGGAGAAACACAATCTCTCTACAGAGTTTATTAGCCGACTCCTCAATTTGCCTTTACTGATTTGCACTGGAAAATACAGTCTGTTGGCAAATTCTCTGCTGAGGTGAATTCCCCGATTGCATTGCTGTGAATGCAGCTGCATCCATTTTCATCAGCAGAGTATTGCTTCGCGGGGTAAATCAGTCTGCAGCAAACCCACCATAGGACCTAGTAAAAAGCTAGCGTATGCAGTTTACATACAAACATATCCCCCCACCAGGATAAGTGAGAGTTTCCCTATTGACATTCTCTGTACGCAGAAACGCTGGTCTGTATGAAACATCACTGTTTGTTAATGATCGGCAAATGCTGTTTCATGCTGACCAATGTTATTATGAACCAAAAGAATTCACCAACTGCCCAACTCCTAGTAAAACATTTTGGAAGCGTCAAAGGTCTAATTACAAATTCAGTCCCAGCACTTTAATAAGACATCTAATTTAACGCAAATCAGTTTACTCACAATAGCAAACTATTTATCTGTACTTGGAAACCTTAACATTAATCAGTAAGACCCTGATTCTGCTAACACTGTGCCTCTACTTCACCTTAAACCAGGGGTGGGGAAAATACAGCCTGCGGGCCGGATCCAGCCTGCGAGGCTATTCTATCCAGACTGTGGGGCCCCTAAAAATTTTTAGGAAATTAATATTTCTTTTGTCTTTGGGTCCTGTCAAAAAAGACAGGAACCAGGGGCAGTAGGACCCAGGGGAAGCCTGGTGGGCTCCCACAACAGCAGGGCCTGCCCAGCCCTGCCCTCCAGCCAGAAGCTCCTTCTGGCCTGGGACCACGTGGCTGTCTGGGTGGGGAAAGCTCAAGTAAAGTGGGGGGGAAGCAGCCCCTTGCCTGCCCCATGGCCTCCCTGCTGCAGCCACTCACAGCCTGCACGGGGCTGTCCTGAGCAGGCACAAGCAGGGCATCCTGCCATGTTCCCCCTGCCCTCATTTTGTTCGGAGCAGGCACAGGCAGCCCCACGCGGGCTGTGAGCAGCTGCAGTGCGGGGCATTGGCCACGGGGTGGGCGAGAGGCCATTTTTTCCGCACTCAGCCCCAGCTTGTAACCCGGCCCCATGCCGACTCCGGGCTTGCCCGTCGGGGCTGCGCACGATGGCAGCAGATGCAGCAACCCCTACTTGCCGCGCCGGGCAGTGTTTGCTGCGGCTGCCTTCCCAGAGCTTGGGCACTGGGCAGCACAGGGCAGAGGCAAACAATGCCCAGCGTGGCAAGCAGGGGAGCTGCAGCTGCTCCTGCCGCGGCAAAGCCCCAACGGGCGAGCCCAGAGCCGGCGTGGGGCCCAGGATGGCAGTGGGGGTGGGTTACACGCTGGTGCTGAGTGTAAGCAGCCCCATGCCCGGCACCCCACGCTGCAGCCACTCGCAGTCCACCTGGGGCTCCTGTGCCTGCTCAAAAAAGAATGAGGGCAGTGGGTACATGGCAGGATGCCCTGCTTGTGCCCCTTGCCCCCCAGCCCTGCTGCCCTTGCCCCCAACCCCTGCTGCTCTGTGCCTCCCACCCAAAGCCCCTGCCCCCATCCCTGCTTCCCTGTACCCCCTAGTCCTGCTGCCCCTTGCTCCCCACCCAAAGCCCCCACCCCCCCAGCCTGGGCTCTGTGGCTGTCAGCAGTTACCCAGAACCTGGGCCAGCTGCAAACATCTGCTGCCTCTCTGCCCTGGCCCCCACCTGTCTCTGCTCAGGACAGCCCCGCGTGGGCTGCGAGCAGCTGCAGCAGGGAGTGCTGGCCACAGGGCAGGGGAGGGGCTGCTTTTCCCTGTGCTCGCACCAGCTCGTTCCCTGCTGCAGAGCAGGGTGTCGGGGCTGCACGCTGCCCTCTGCCTGTACCACAGGGCTGGGGGGGCACTGGGAGTGAGCGGGTGCATGAGGCCCACACCCGTGTCCCAGGGCCAGCACCAGCAGGTCCCAGAGCAGGGCAGCAGGAGTACAGGGTCCTGGCCGGCAGGAGCTCTATGGAGCTGGGCCAGCTCCCCTCTCTCCCTGCTGGTGCAGCCTAACCCAGCTCCACAGACCCCTGCCAGCCTGCACCCTGCTCTGGGCCCCACTGGTGCTGGCCCTGTGACATTGGTCCCAAGATGGTGACCAGGGGGCAGGGCTATCCATCCGGCCCTCGGCAGCTTGCTAAAACTGGGTAAGCGGCCCTCTGCCCAAAATAATTGCCCGCCCCTGCCTTAAACCTAGGGTAGTACCCCCCACCCCCAGGGTCCCAATGAAGTCAACAAGGCTGAAAATTGAACTGGCACACTAACATTTCTTCATCGGTGCTGAAACTTGTCAAATTAAAGTAAAATATATGTCAAATAATGTATTGAGCAAAATAATGGTGGCCTCACACATTACAATAATGCACCAAAGTGAAGATAGCCTACAGAATCCGGTAGGTAGACAGCTCTAATGACCAAGAACAGCTGTAGGCCAAAAGGCAGCAGACCAAAACCAGTTAATAGAAGAGGTACCCTGTGTAAATCCAGCTCCGACAGTGTCACTTGGGTTGTAACCGTTGACAGGGGCTCTGCTGCTCAGGTCTATCATCTGGTGCAGGCGGAGCTTTCTGCAGTAGATGGAGGCAGCCTCAGGTTCCAGGGCAATTATCAGCTGCTCAGGGTTGTCCGGACTCGCCATTTCTGCCTGGGAGAGAATCAGTCAGAGAAATGGGGTGGGAAATACTAGAACCAAACAATTTTCACCTCTGACCATTTTAGCCAGACTGCAAACATTTAAACAGCTTTCCAGGCACTGCAATTTTTCCAAGTTCAATGCCGCTAAAAAGCTACTTATCATTTGCTAAGTATTTTGGTGTGGAAAAAATACTGTGTCCACTCAATTATCTTCTGACTTCACAAGCTTTCACTGGAGAAGACGCATGCACTTACTATGCTCAACATCTAGTTAATGGTGCGTGTGATGCACTAGAGCGATCTATCCAAACCCAGAGTCATTCGCTGTCCACCTCAGCTCCTAAGTAAACTAGCTGAATCTAAACATCTCAAAAAAGGTCCCAGCTTTCTGTCAAGAAAAATAGAACCACTTTTACCCTATTTTCCCTACAGGGATAGGATGCCCCCGCTTTATTTTATATCCTGGCACTGTACAGACTGAACAGATGATGATGTGGTGATTGTATCAGCCCAGCTCATTTTGTTCATGTCTGCACTGGGGGCTTAGATGACTTGTGACTAATGGTGCTCCCTACTGCAAAAAGACAGCAAGTTCGGGACTCCACACCTCATTATTATGAACCAATCTTTCAGCTCAGAATTGAGTTCTCTTATTCCTGTAGATATAACTCTTACAGATACCCAGATTCCACATTAGTCTCAAGGTGCTCAGCACTGCCACCCTAAGTATTCAAAAAGCATGAACCAGGCCCTGTAAAATATCAGGAACTTGGCTTAAAAATAATTGAGAAATTAAAAAAAAACAAAACCCAACAAAGCATTTGCAGTTCTTTTTAGTTGCTTTCTGGGTTTCATTCTTTCACAGATCATATGTTCACATTCTCTTCTTCCATCACAAAGGCATGCTGTTTTCCACAAAACCTTAGATTGTCATTGTAATCACTTGACTCCTGGAATTAGCACTTTAGGGAAAACAAAAATATTGCCAGGGCTGGCAACTGTGTGTTGTAGTCCTGTTTCTATTGGTTTCCTGCAAGCTCCAGTACTTCCACCCTAGATGCTGATTTTCTCTTACAAGAGACAACACTGACATTTTCCAAGTTCCTCCAGGTCCCCACCAACTTGAGATTTTCCTTCTAAAAGTTGTTTACTGGTAAACCGAGTTCCTCGGTGCTAAATCATGTTGGTGAGCAGGAGAATGGGTTGGGTTATTTGCTTTCACTGTTCGTCTCCCAGGAAACTTTCAGATGCCTGGTTCACGCACGTGCACTGCTATCGCTTCAGAGCCTCCTGAAAAAGGCCAGCCATTACCTAAGATGCGAGCCTTACAATACACACAGACAAACAAAAAGTGACTCAGTCGGACAAACTATGGACATGAAGTGGATCCCAATGTGCAAGCAACCTCATTCAGCACATTCAAAGTGTACTTTCTCCCGAATTGGTCATCTTATTCCCTCTGACTTGTAAAAAGGATAAATGAATTAACTTCCAATGTAAGCATCACCTTCCTCACCTTCACGGGGAATAGTGGAGAAGAATAATGGGATGGTAAGTAAATTCAGTCTAGGGAATGGACTGTTCCTTGTTTAAAAAGCATGCTAACCATGTGTGTTTGCGGACCACGCTCAGGTCACTTTGGATCATGTGAGGATGACTCTGTTCATGCTGAGTTGCATGTCACTCTACAAATAGTCCCACTGAATTCAAAAGGGCTATTTTAATGTTCAACCTCAAGGACAGGCCTGAATCTGAGCAGGTACACTAAAAATATATTCAAAGTAAGTTATTTTGGTTGCAGTCAAACGCCTATGTGGTTAGGACATGAGAGAGTCACAGTTCTTCATGCAGCCTCAGTGTTGTTTTTTTGCACATCCAACCTATCCATGAAATGATGCAAAGACCTGAGAATAGAAGCACGTGATAATGGTGGTATTAGTGTTGAAGTGATGTTGCCGCCATGATGGTCCAGAAAATATGCAAGAGGCAAGAATCCTTGTGGGCAGTATCTTTTATTAGGCCAACCGCATGCTTGGGGTAGATACGATAATGTCATTACAAGCTGTATCGTAATACATATGCAGATAGTCAGAATTAGGTTTGCATGGACAACTGTCACTTGAGCACTTTTTAAGTTTAAGTGTTTGAATTTACAATCAAAATAATATTGTTCCATGCAGTTCTTGTGTGTGCAATCTCAAGGTTTATTTTTTGGGGGAAAAGAGGGCAACAATTCTATTATGTACAACTGTAATAACCTCCCATTAATGGTTCAGATTTAGCAAGCATTTATTTCTGGATTCGATCCCAGTACACCTATGTTCTCATCATTTCCAGAGAACTCTGTAGTCCTTTAAAGAGTATTATCAACACTGCACTTTAGAGAACGACACTTTTCCACCTGAGCCAGCATCCCACATTATGAGATGCAACGGAAATACTGGTTCATGTTTTAGTTCTTAAACATGCAATAAGACACAAGACTTTAGAGACAGGACTACAGAGAAAACGTCTGTGTAATTTGAGCTTTGAAAAAGAACTGTACATAAAGCTAAGAACCAGCTCTGTGTGAATGACCTTTTAACCAAAAGCCATCTTAATTAGTACCATCAGTACTTAATGTACTTCACTTCTGGATTTCACAAAGCCTTGTAGAATACTATCATTCACATCACTGTTAGGCTTTGTGTACTATGCAGCGGTCTACTCCAAATGAATGCTGTATCAGAAAATGCACCATCAATTGCCCTGCACAAAACAGTTCCTACTACAATATAACCTCACAAATCCGGCCTTCTCAGGACCGAGCACCTGCCAGAAATTTGGAAATTCTGGATTTTTGAAACTGGAGTGGCGGCTGGTCATGGGGAAGGAGTGGGGAGGGTGTAGTGGTGACTGCACGCGGAGCAGCAACACAGGGTGGTGGATGGTGGCGGCAGCTGCCACGTGCAAGCTTTCCCCTCCACTGCTCCAGGACTGGCCACCACCACTCCCCAACGTAGTGTATTTTTAAAAAGTGCTGGATTTTGGGGAATTCCAGATTTCTAATATCTGGATTTATGAGGTTATACTGTACGAGCTAAACTACTGCAGGCCAAAGTGATGCTTCTTTTGTCAGAAGGGCACATTAGACATCTTTCTTCAGGCAGATAACCAACGGCCATAGCACTGTAATCCAACATGGAGAAGAACATGGCTTATCCACAACGTGCACCAGTTTCTCTGAACTGCAAAGCTGATTAGAAGAGTTGGCATGGATGGTTCAATGGGAATGGAAAAAAAAAAAAGGACAAAAAATTGTGCTCCATCTGTTGAATTTGCTACCCTGATTTATTAATAGAATTAGCTTCCAAATGGAGTCAGTTTGTTGTCATTTATATTTATTTCCCCCTTTCTGCCCCGTAGATACATGGATGAGCAAAGTTGCCTGGGTATGGTGTCAGCTCCCCACACACCCACCAAAAAGGGGCAAATAGTCAGTGCTCAAATACAAAAGAAGAAAACTACCACAGAGGTGAGAGCTAATGGCCTCAGTCTTGGGTAGATCTCCCAAGAACTCTTCCCACCCAATAGGAAAGCATGTAGATAAACCCAAACTCACAATCCAAAGGTTGCAAGTGTCATGTCTTGAGGCAGCTTGCACAAAAGATAGTCTAGTGCACAAAGCACCAGGACTTCAGTTCTAAGAGTGTTTCATTCTGGGTTGTCAGACTGTGAAAACGGGACAAGTCACGTAGGGCTTGTCTACACCATCACTGTGATACCCTGCTCACTTGCTCCCACTCCACATGTGCATCAAATCCAAGAAATGAGGCAACAGCATCCTTAGAGCTCCACTCCGTATTGGGCAAAGTGATTGGTACATGGCTCAGGGCTGCTTGTGGGTTTTGGGATTTGGCACATTGCCCAGGAGTAGATGAAGCACAGATGTGGTATTGGAAACTAAAGGGTTTGTCTATGTGTAGAAATAAGGTG
>NW_005843307.1:70820-71929 GCF_000455745.1 Alligator sinensis
ATCCAGAGAATAAACTCAATTCACAGTCGTGTGGCGCTAGCATCCAAGTGCTTCATGACTCAAAACCTGGCTGAGGCCTTCAGGCATTATCACTACATAAATGTTAGATAAAAACTAGTGAGAAGTCAATCCGCTGTCTTCTGATTAACACTGTCATTTAATACCCTCCAAGATCTGGTGCTCTTCAACAGTATTAAGACATGTGCTTAGGGAGCATTAAGGAGGCTATGTTACCTCATTTCTTGAATTTATTTAATAAATGACCAAACAGCTACTTTCCTAGGTGGAATTAATGATGGGCATATTGCTCCTAAAGACTTCTTGGACCCATTTGTAAACGGGCCTCTAAAATGAGATGGCTGTAGATTTATTTTCCCTGCTGTAGTAGTAGGAGGGGCACAAATCCAAAGCAAACCTCCAAAAATTAGATTCTATGCCTGGAAAACTATAACGGCAGACAAGGTTCCTTGGGTGAATTTGATATCTTTTATTAGACCAACTAATAATGGTCTAATAAAAGATACCAAATTCACCCAAGGAACCTTGTCTGCCTATGTCCTTAGACCAACACGGCTACAACCTAAACCCCTGGAAAACTATAAGACATTTATAAAATTTTCCATATATAGAATCTAATTATTGGGGGGGGAGAGGCGCATCTTATAATCAGGGTTGTCTTTATCTGAGTAAATATAGTATTGCATCAGTGATTGCAAGCTCCTATATACTGAGTGCATCCTACACATGCGCTTTACTGCAGAGTAGACTAATTAGCTCTACAGCAAAGCATCACATCTACAGCTCTACAGCAAAGCATGACAGTCTACATGTGCACCAGTCTTAGGGAGCAGTAAACTAATCAACTCTGCTGTAAGATAGTACTGTCAGGGACAGTACTACCTTATGACAGATTCATAAAGTGCGATTAGATGCATGTGTAGATGGCGATTGCCAGGCACAAATTGCGCCTGGTGAGCCCAGCCAGCTGGGGTCCAGACTCCTGGCTCCTGCCAGCCCCTCCACCACCTGATGCCACCACTTGGAGCCCAGGGCTGACACTTCTTGCCTCCTGCCAGCCCAGAGCTACTCTGCCCTGGCTCAAATTCCTG
>NW_005843307.1:71939-113650 GCF_000455745.1 Alligator sinensis
TGCACGCATAGATGCTGCAGCCAGGGGCAGCTGGCTCTTGCTCAAGCTACTCTGTAGTGCTGTCAACACACTTAGTAAGAGAATACTCCTAGCCCTAAAGAACTTGTTTTAAATAGGCAGGGCAGACAAAGGATGGGGAAAAGAAGCATTATTATTCCTACTTGACATCAGGAACAGACACATAAGTTAGCTAAGGTCACATAGGAAGTCTGATAGAGCTAAGATTTCTAATTCCAGCACTCTCGAGTACCAATTCAATTCCTAACCATAGCTTCAACCTTCCCCTTGCAACTAATGAGGCAGCTATTTCATTTGTGTATGTAAGAACCCATTCATATGTGCAAAACTTGCAGGGACAGTTACAGAGGAAAGTTCTGAACACTGATCCCCTATAACCAACATCTGCAAAAAGGTGATGTGGGCTTGTTAAGGAACTGAGCTCTACAGGTTGGTATAATTTAGCCAACTTATCTCAAATAAATAGCAGCTGTGAATAAATGGCAAATGCTGTGTTTACCAGAATATTTACTGTAACTACTAACAACAAGAAAGCTGTGATTGCAAGGAATGCATAGCACAAAATCTGTAGGATATGTTCTGGATAAAAGAACTGAGAAAGCAACAACAGCAGCTGGAAATTAAGTGTCTTGTGAAAGTTACACAGTTCAAGCTAATCAGTTCATTGTGTTAACAGTTTTGTGATATGGCCATCCACTTACCAATGAGCTTCTCTTTAATCCTCCTTCTTGTTTGCTAGCAAGCACCTTCTCCAGTCCCCAGGCATCCAATCAGGATGTCATAAATAAATGACACCGATCTAATTAGACAGCTAAGCTTGCCAGCAAAGAAGATGAACAGCAAGGGAAAAGACTCATAGAATTAGCACACAGAAGCTTGGTAAAGGGGTTAAAAAAAAAAGGAAGCTAAACATCAGATGTTATTTTGCTTGATCTTTAGTTAGAATAGTTAAGAAAACTTAAACAGAATTGTTCAGACTTCACTACACCCTCATACATAGTTGTGCTAAGCCATTAGTCCTCATGATAATGCAAGTAGCACAATACAATAAGTAACACAGGCATTAACAGAATGCAATGAGGTCAGATAGCCTTCGCCATTCAGTCCACTTCTCTGTTTAAGACCACATTCTCAAAACTGTTCAGCACTTGCAACAGAAGCTGGATTTCCAAAGAGTCCAAATCCCATTTTGGGAGCATTTTCAAACAAGTATGACGGGGAGCTGCTGGGGGCCAAGATCCTTTGAAAATCCAACCACGTCATTTATGCGCCTGAATGGGAACTGAGAGGTGACGGATGCTTTGGCAACATGGCCCTTAGTACTTCCTTCATGGTGCTGAGCTCCTAAACCTCATTGAGGTGAAAAGAAGTTGATAGCTTTAAGCACCTTATAGGATCCAGGGCTCATTTCAAGTCAGTTTTTAAATATGTTCCTGGCTGCATCTTCAATTGCTGCCTTTATACAAGTCCGTACCAGAGTTGCCAGATGTCTGTAAATTTATGGACAGTCTCAAAAAAAAGAAACAGGCTAAAAAGGGCCGTTCATAAAGTCCATTAAAAAAAAAAAGTGGAGCCATCTGTAAAAAACTAAGAAACCATGAGCTTATTTGATGATCCATCATAGCTATTGGAACGAGGCTAGAATCAAGTGTCGACAGACAACTCAAGCAAAGTAGTGCTGCCTGGTGTCTAATTAGGAGTGCAGCTCAGCACTTTGCAGGGATTTGTCTGTCAGGGATTTCTGGCCCATGGGAACCTTTGTAGCCCCTTCCTTGCTTCCACCCCAGCCATGTGCTGCTGCCATATGGCCTGGCTGTCATCTGCCTGTAACAGCTGTTCAGAATTCATCATAAAAGTATGCAGAGCTGCACAGGTAGGACCTGGAGGGTAGGCAGTGCAGCTGCCAGGCTGAGAAGGGAGGAAAGGCAGTAGGGTGGCCTCAATGCCGGGACAGGGGCAGCAGAGATCAGGTTGGGGAGTGGGGGGAGAGGGGTAGCACACTGTAGGGTGCAGTCAGGGGTGTCAGGGTGTGGGGGTGAGGAGGGGATCCCTGGAGTGGAGGCAGCACAGTGTAAAGCCATTGCTGCTGCCATCCCAAGATTTTTTTATTTTTACAAAATCTTTTTACTATGGTTGGAGATAAACCTCTAAATGTGAACTGAGCCTTTCTAACTGTTATCCAAGGCCTAGGTTACATTCATATTATGTAAAACATATATTAGTAAAACATGTGTCAGTTAAAATTTTGGTTTTCTATAAAAAGTTTGAAGATTGTCAGTCAAAAGAAAAAAAAATGTCTTGGGATGGCAAACCTGGTCCATACCACAAATTACTTGCCCTCAATGATAAGTTTTCCTGTGTTCCTCAAAACAGCATCTGAACACTCAAATAAGCAAATAATGAAGTCAACTCTGCATATTTGTGAAGAATCAAACCTCTGTCCACAACTGAAATATCTAGAAGTCAACAAGAAAAACTTTAACAAGAGGGAAAAGTTTCTCTAAAGAATGTCCTGAAATCTGTAAGGCTGAGCGCCAGGATCTCTGGCTTCTGAATTTAAGGGCCCTTCCCTGACTACTCCATACCCTGCTGGTCCCACAGGCCAGGGTGAGACTAAGCAGATTCATTGCTAGGTTCGGGTAGATGGCATAAATCCCTCATGCTCCAGGAACACTGAATGCACTCAAGATAGTGAAATACGTGAAGGGGAAGGACCATGCTGTGTTTGCTGGCTTTTCCATGAGCAGATAAATTACAAATCCATTTCTGGAAGATGGAACTTGTACAAAAGTGTCAAGAACTGACTGCAGTAACTCCCACTCTTTGACATCTACTCAAAGAACTGCGGCTTGATTTTTCTTGTATACTGCCTTTGAGCTATGCAGACCAGATGCTAGGTATTATCAGATGAATTGACACTGATGATGAATCCCATTTGGTTCAGATGGTATGGCTTCAAATGCTAGCATTCTCTCTCCAGTCTCAATCAAAAGGTTTCTCATCATTCACTAATGGTATTTCAACACAGCTATTATTCTAAGGGTGCAGACGCACTATACACTAACAGTGGTGTAATTTATATTGGTTTCATACATTGGTACAAGTTACGCTGGTGTCCAGAGCAGACAATCAATAGGTGCTATTTCAGTACCCTGCCACTAAGCTCCAAACACACTCTCCCAGTCCTCTAAATCACTATTTTTTCTCTGTATTTAAATCAGCTTTAACCACTTCATACGGGTAATTTTCCCTCGTCACCAACAAGATTCCCTATCTTCCTTTTCCTAAACAATTGTTCTGAGTCTTGTCTCAATGTTTTCTTGGCATCCTGGGGAAGAAATGCTTCTTACTATGTTCACAAAGCCCTGTCATGGTATATTTACAGTTTAATAGTACAAGGAAAGACTACAGGACCTGGGATGACGTGCTGGCTGCTCAGTAACCTAGAACTTGAACTTAGAACTTCTGCCTTTTACTTCCTCCCATGCCACTAACTCATAGCGCCGCATAAAGGGAGGCAGCCTCTCTGTACCCTACCATGTCCTTTTTGTAACAGCACAGTAACAATCAAGCAATATCTTCACTGCAGAATTAATATGAGCCATCAGCTTTTGAGTTAACTCCTCTTAAATAAGCCTGAGCCAAGTTAGAGCAGATGCACAGAAGCTGTGCTAACAGCTGAGGAGTTGTGCTAACTCAGGCTGTAGCTTATATCCTCAAGGGTCAAACAGCTTGAGTTAAAAGCACACACTGCCCTTAAAATAAGTGTTTTTGTGTGTTGATGGGACCCAACTTGTGGGCAATATTTGAAATGTAACTCCAGCTAATTGTAGTGAAGAAAATCCCTTGGGCACCCAGCTCATGAAACTGTCTTCGTGTCTAACTCATTTCTAACACTTCTGAAAGGGTAGGATGTAAGATGTTATTGAAGTGTTAACTCTTATTGTTGTTGTTTGTTTCCAAAGGAATCACGAGAGTACTGAAGGTCCTTTCTACAACTCTTACACTGAACAGTACTTATCCCAATAATCCCTACTACTGTTACTACTTGTTGTGAATAAGGGTTGTGGAATAGGCCCTGAGTCAGTACAGACGATATCGCAGGTCAAAGAAAAGGACTACAAACTATTATATACAAGGCCAATAAGAAAACTGTTATTATGCAGAGTCTTTCCCACCCCGCCAAATGCATACGCAGCCCTTAATCTCTTCCCTTTCTGACTTCGGTGTCAAGTGCCTGTCTCCCCCTATCAGAGAGAAGTAGATCATCTATAACAGTGTGACAACAGCATGAGATTAGCTGTCAATAGCCTGGAGTTATTAAAGAGCTACAGGACTATTTACAGAGTTCAATTGTCTTTTCAGTTAGAATTTCCACTCAAAGCTTTCAATTTAAGGAACAATATTCCTTGAGTTGCTTTTTTATTTAATCTAAAAGGGTAAAAAAAAAAAAGTATAGGAAATCTTGGGAAGCATGAGAGATGTGAGAAATCTAGAAGACCTTTTGCAGCAAAAGCCACCAGTCTCGAGTAAGATGCAATTTAACATAGGGAAAAAAACGATCAGTTCAGTGCAACATGAGTGCAAGCATGGGTGTTTTGGTACTTACATTAAATATACTATCAATCTGAATATTGCACAGGTGTCTCACCACAGGCTAAGTTTAGAAACAGAAACAATCTTTAGGCAAAATTTCTACCTAAATGTGAAGATGCACTGGAGAAAAAAAAGTCCCATACCTATTAAATTCATCTTCCTGCTTTTGTTCGGAAAGAAAGATGGATTTTATGGCTAAAACATGGGACTGCAGGTAGGGGACCATAGTTGTAGTCCATAAGCTTGAGCCTTTTAGTTTTTGCTATAAACCCCCTCCGTAACATCTGGGCAAGCCACACACAGGCTTAAAATTTGCAAAAAACTGCTCAAGTAACCGCTTCAAGTTCTGAGTATACAACTTGAGACACATGGAGATTGATTTAGAGAGATGGGCTAGGGACAGGCATTATACATAAACTGGCTTAAGTGATCAGCAACTGGTTTAAACCTGTAACAGAACAGATGTTCAGTTCACATACAACAGTTTCAAAATGGCCAAAACCGGTTTGAGATAAGCCTGGTTGAATGTAGTATCAGACTTAGCTGATTTTGGTCAAACTGGTTTATGCAATGTCTGTCCCAGACCCCTTCCTGGTTTAAGTTAAACCAGAGTCCCCCAGTATCCCAGCATGCTCTCTGGGCAGGGCTCTGATCTCTGCTCCAGAGAGCAGGGCTGGCCCTGCCCCTCTGCTTTCTAGCTGGGGGTGGGAGCATGGCCAGAAGCCAACGGGCATGGTTGCCTAAGGCAAGGGAGTAGGGAAGGGGTTTATTCCTCCTCTCCCACTGGGGCACCACAGCTGAGGTCTGCCTGGCCGGGGTGTAACAGCCCGTCAGGCATTTGCCCCCCTCCCCACTTCAGCGGCAGGGACAGGGGCATCAACATGAAACCTGCCTCTCCTGTAGCTGCAGGGCTAGAGATGTGGGGCTGAGCTGGGTCAGCCCATGGGGGCCAGGCCCTTGTCTTGGGCTGGGGAGCACAGGCAGAGACTGGCTGAGCAGTGGGCTGCCTGGGCCAGCTCGGAGGCACTGGCGGGCCCAGAGCCTGGCAACCACGTGCCACTGGGGCTTGCAGCCCCAGCCTTGCCCCTGTCCTGTGTGGCACCTGCTAGCTACAGCCACACCACAGGCTGCGCATTGGCCGAGGCCAGCGGGGCTCTTCTACCTCCTCTGCCGGCAGCTGCCACTGTGACCACCGTGTGGCTCTGGGTGCGTGGGTGGAAGCTTCAGCCCAGCCGCTTTTGCCCCATGCATGCACGGAGCTCCACCTGCCTGGTGCGATGAGCAGCCCCTGAGCGGGAAGCAGGTGGAAAGCAGCTGGAGCTGAAGCCAGAGCTCTGTGCTCAGAGCAGTAGCCACCAGGCTAAACCTACTCCCTCCCTCACTGCTCAGAGCGGCCCGGCAAGGGCAGGAGGGGAAGGGAGAGTAGCTGCCGGAGGCAAAGGGAGGCTCGCTGCTGTCTGGGCTGAGCACAGCTGTTCTCTTCCCCTCACCTCCAGCTGAGGCTCTTGCTCTGCTATGCAGCACCACGCCAGGTGGAGGGAGCTTCAGCCCCGTGGCTTCTGCCCAGTGCCTGGAGCTCTGCCCACTCCATGCAATGAGCAGCCCGGGGGAGCAGGGGCTGAAGTGCAGCCAGAGCTGGAGCCAGACCTCTGTGTGCTGGGCCGAGCTTCCACCCACACCTAGGACACCACTGAGAGGGGCTGCAGCCCCTGTCAGGGTCGCTCCCCCCTTGCTGCTCCAGTGGCAGGGTGGGGGCATGGCCAGACATTGGCCAGCAGGGCCCCTTAGGCGAGTGGGAAGGGAAGGCATTTATCCGGCCACTCGCCCCGTGCAGGGAGCGATTGGCAATGGTCCGGGTGGGCAGACCCTGGCTGCAGTCCCCTGGGTTGGGGTGGGGCATAACCCCCCTTCCTGCCCCCATGCTGGCTGACACCCCCACCACTCCTACAGCGAGGGGGGAGCACCCAGAGGATGTTGCTCAGGTCCTTGCCAGTGGCACAGGGAGGAGGGAATTGAACCCCTCCCTGGCCAGTTTATTCAAGGCTAGTGCCTGGGCTGGCTATGCCCCCCCCACACACACACACAACAGCTTCCCTGCAGCGGAGGGTGTGCTTTATTGTCCTCCTGGCTCCTGGCCTGAGTCACTGCAGGTGCCTGCATTTCCTGAATGTCTATCCACTTGCTAATTGGTTCAACCTAGGCAGGTTAGACTAACCTGCAAAGATTGAATCAATTCAGGCTCTGGCTTTTTGAATGTCTGTCCCTAGCCATGATGACAACTAAAATGATTCAGTATTATATATAATCCTTCGGGGGGGTGGAAAATCAAGCAGATCTCAGACTACATATCTGTTATATTCATGCCTGCTTATATTACTCAACTGTTTACTTTGGATCAAAGTGGGATCTGTTATTTTACTTCTGTCTAATGAATCTGTTTCTGGTGCAGAAAGTACAACCGATAATTGAGGCTATTCATAAGCAGTGTTACTACTCTGCTCAGAAAAATAAGACGTTACACCTTCATCCCATGCATACAATTAGTGACACCTAGAATTTTAATGAATGGTGGCATATGCTTGCAGCTTCATTTTAAATAATGAAATATGTGGGTCTGAAAAACGTGGCTGGAGTTAGGAATACTAAATTCTGTGGTCACTGATTAGATGAACCAGTTCGTCACAGGTGGTTAGGTTGTCTCACTGAAACAAATCTCTTTGTTACGTGTGGCTGGGTTGTCTCTTCATTCGCTTCAGGTTACTATTACGTATCTAAGAGTGCCTGTTGTCTAGCACTGTGCCTGCATTAGGTGACACTGCTCATATAACTACTGAAGCCAAGAACAGATATAGAAGGAGACTGCACCAGGAACTAATATTCTTTCCTATGAGCAGGAGGCAGGGGAAAAGGTAAAGATGCCAGAAACAGTGGTTGAGTTAGGAACAGTAGTACCTAATCATGGGCAGAGCAGTGTTAAAGCTATTTTCTTGCTATATGTGGAGTCAGGTATGCCTTTTATCTGCAGTTATTTCTTACAAAGCAACTGTGGAGAAATGGTAAGGGACTTCCCTTTGCTATCTTCAGGTCAGCTACGATCTGTCTGGGTCATCCTAACAAATGGGCGCAGGGGAATCCCTGTGTCTTGGCAAAACTGTGATGACCATTTGCTAGCTTTAACGAGGTATTTCCACCAACTTAGTGAGCCTGAGTATGATTAGACAGCTTACATCCTAATATTTTATAGAAATTCAACTGGCAACAATATTAGGAAAAGGATACTCCATATTATGCTTAAAAACCTAACAGGATAGATATAGCAATAGCCAACTTCTGTAATTTTATTACAGGCCTCATAGTATTTGCTATTTTTTGTTAAAGTCTCAGCTTGCATGCCATTGGAAGCTTAAATCTGACATACTGGCATGTAAGAATAAAGCATTCCAGTCCCTTTGGTAGCAACAGAAAAGCTTGAAAATGTTATCTCCAAGTCCCAAAGAGCAGAAGGCAAGTTAAAAAAAAAAGGACCCCCTAGACTTATTATTTTTAAAATACTCCAAGTTTTAAGCCAATGCCTTGATTTTGAATGCCCCACTCCTGATTTATGAATATTTAGATTTTCAGTATGGACCTTTGCAAACATTTGTGTTTGCAATACATAAGACACACATTATGCTAACTGACTGTAACTGGAAAGACTGTAGTGGGCCCACAGGCAGGGGTATGTGGTAGAGCAAAGAAAGACGTTATAGGACCAGTATAATCAACCATCATGCACTCCGGAATAGCTTCCTTGTTCTGTTCCAGGACACACAGTGCTCCCAAAGGGGAACAAGCAAGCATAAGACTGAAGAAACAGCATCACAATCTTTCTCTCTACCCATGTTAATGACTAAATGCCACATTTAGCACATCATCTTTGCTCCTTTGAATGCCACATAAATTCTAAAACCAGAATAAGATTTTTTGTTAATAATCTAGGGCAGAAGTAACAGCAAAATGACAGATAGAAAGGATTAATCTTTAGCATTTGTGCTGCACTCAGCATCCTGCATGAAGACTCTGCCCCTTGCAATATTTATTACCTCTTATTTCAGAGGGGCAGGAGAGCATGAAACCTGTCCATGAAACAAATATGATTTCCTTAGTCATCACTCAGCTCCCCTTCCTTGCTCCAAGCTCTCAAGCACATTCAGATTACTCTGGTTAAGGTTAATGCATGCACTGCAGAGCAAACACCTGCCAAGGTGAAGACCCGAGCTGGCAATTCTCTGAGGAGAAAAAAGGACTGTGCTAGCGCAGATCCTGTCCCTACTACAGTAACTCTGCAGTAGCTCGCTCCCGAATGCCTGATGCGGCAGAATACATTTATGCAGTAGATGAAGTCATAGCAGTGTTAGTGCCACTGCCACCAATTAGTGCATTTCAGAGGGCACAGAAGAGCAGACCGTTGGCACTTACAATGTTTATGACTAGCACTCTCATTTTTATAAGCTATTAGAGTCTCATAAATTTTTCTTATAGGTCATATTTTTACAGAAGTGCTCTTTGAACCCCAACCAAAATGCAGAGAGAGGAGTGCTTCTTGCTCTTCGAGTACCTTCTCAAATAGCCTGCTCACCAGGTTTTCATTTTAACTCCTAATTTCAGCATCCTCCACAACAGGCTCCTGTGGTCCAAGCTACTTTTGTAAGCAAAGCCATGTGAACCTTGCTATGAAAATTTTCTGTGGGGGGAAAAAATGTTGTTTTCTTCCCCCTAAGAAACGGTTTCAACTGTTCCACGGGGAAAAATTAACAGATGTATTTTGTTTTGGGAGGATGAGAGGTACAACATAACTAGGGACATTTTAAGCTAGTTGCACCAAATTAAAATATTTTGCTTGTGGTCAGTTTGACCTCATTTCTATCTGCTTGCACGGGTGCAGCAATGCATCAGGAGAACTGTCGTTTTAGTCCATAAGGCAGTCTCCTCCATCAGTCGGAATAGCTGGATGGACTGAATGACCCAGGAGGTATGGCACTCTCTCAGGCAGGACAGAAATTTTGATTTTCAAACAACTCTACCATTGCCTTATCAGTCTTTCCATGCCAAGTCAGAGATCCTTCTGCAGAATCCCATTCCTCACCTTTCTGCAACACCGCACATTAGAGTCTACTGGACTCTGGCCATCGCTAAAGAAGATGCTTCATATACAGAAATGCAATTCAAGAAGTGACATGCAGACTCATCCCTGTAAAGTCATTGTGCAAATTTATAAGCCAGGAGCAGAATCAATTCACCCGTTCTTACCAGAGTGCAGTGAAAACCCTTACGCTTTACTTGCCTGTCAAAAAAAGGTGTCAGCAACTGAATGGGCAGTTTTTGAAAAACAGGTTAATGGATCACCTCTCCATGCCTGGTGTTTCTTGTAAACCTGGTTTCAGCAACTAGTAGGGGTACATTCAGGTTTATTAGCCTACATTTTTTACTCTACACATTTTCACTACACGATTAGTCCGGCATCCCTAATTAATCACGGCTGCAAAATGATATAATCTTTGTACAGTATCACATTACAAACATTTGGATGACTATAAAAGTAAAATTATAGACTGAGCATGTTAATCTTACTAGCCTTTGATAAACCAGGACAACCAATTCATTTACAAGATTCTGGCTTTATTAGCAAGTCCTATTTGTAAGAAATCTTCTGCTTCTCTAATCCTGCTAATATGTTTAACGCCCACTGCCTTTTCCATGTGATTTATCTCAAAGCCTTGCACCAATGCATTTGGCTGAACTACAGTATAAATATTTCACAAGCTCATCACATTCTCTTCCTTTACAACAATACAAGATTATCAAATATGAGATCCATGCTTAAAAAAGGGAAAAAAGGGTTATTGTGACTGCTCCTAAGAGGAAATGAGCCCAGTGGGACAATTTCCCTCAGCTAAAGCAGTCTAGAGTTTTAGAAAATGAAGGGGGGGGGGGGGGGGGGTCACATGTTCAGTAGGACTGAGGGGAGGTCTATACTGCCTCTGCCAAGAAGTGCACCTTGCTCTGTATGTGCCAAACCCAGACATGAGGCAGGGAAGCTGGCATCCCCATCGCTGCTCTCAACCACAACCACACACGGGAACCTCCAGAGCCCCCAGAGTGACTTCCCAGCCTCATGTCTGGGTTTGGCACATGCAGAGCGAGTGCAGGCAGTTGGGGATGCAATTCCTAGCAGCAGTCTCAGGAGTGCCATGGAAATGGTGTGGACATACCTGTAGGCTCCTAGAGACCAGACTTCCAAAGGCATTTCGGTGATTCAAGACACAGATCTGCGGTGCAGAATTATAGGGTCGTTAGAGACTTCGAGGTTCACCTACTGCAGGAATGGGGGGTGTGCAATTCCTAAAACACATCCCAGACAGACGCTTGTGCAGCCTTTTCTTCAAAACCTCCCATGAAGGAGTTCTCACAACCTCCCAGGGCAGCCTGCTGCATTCGTCTACTGGTCTTACCGGTAGGAAGCTCTTTCTGAGACTTCATCGAAATCTACTTAGCTCCACCTTAAACTCATTGCTTCATGTCCTGCTTTCTTTGGCAAGGAAAAACAGTTGCTCTCCCTCTTCATTATGGCACCCTTTCAAGTATTTGAAGATTACCACCGGGCCTCCTTAATTTCCTTTTCTGCAAACCAAACATACCCAATTCTCAACTTTTCAATGTGTGGCTTGGACCCCAATACTTGTATCATCACTACTGTTCACCTCTGGATTAGCTCCGGTTTCTGCACATCCTTCCTAAAATGCAGAGCCTAAAACTGCAAGAATGCTCCAGCTAAGGCCTAATGAGTGCTAAGTGGAGTGGCTGTTTCACCTCCTGTCTTACAACACCCCTGAAGCCCAAAGCTACAGCTGCTTTGTGTGCGACTGCATCATAGTGCTGACTCCCACTTCCTTCTCAGCACAGCTCTTGCCTCCCTAGTTATGACCCATTTGTACATTTGTTTTTTCTTCCCTAAGGATGGTGTCTTACATTTGTCTTTATTGAGATCAGGCAGAGGTAAGAAGTCAATCCACATGGAAAGCTTGCTACTTTAATCCCAACGTAACTATATTGCACTGATAGTGAGTGCATTTTTACTTCTTCTTACTGCCCTTTAACAAAATTACTGATTTTCTGTTTGTGGTTCTGCTTTATGCTGCTGATCTTTTCAGTAACTACAACCTAATTCTGTTGGAATACCCTTCTTCCTGACACCTCTATTGTTTTTCACTTCCTGTCTGTCTGAATGTCCCTTTGCTATCCAAGGGAAAAGCCCACATCGTGATCCATTCTGGGAGGAGAATACAAATTTAATCGCTTTCACTTTAAAAAAAAAAATTCTGTGCCTTCCAAAATGTAGGCTTCATTTCTGGTGGAAAATGTGTGACAATAGAACAGATGTGCATGTCTGGGACGAGACAAAGAATAATGGCATACTGCACTATTTTAATCACAGAGGGTAAGTGCTGAAATCTCCCTCCAGAGAGTTGCAAAACAGCTCACTTACCAAACGGTCCCATCTATACCAGTGTGTCTCACTTAATCTGAAAACCACTGCTTTTTAAAATCCATTTATTGATACTGGAAATCCAAACATCCATCCCCCCCGCAAATACTTATTTCAGTGAAATCCAGATCACTCATCCCTGGGTCGTTCACCACTCACTCGATCTGTAGTGGGTTGCTAAATCAAGGATGATCTGTGGAGAGGTTTGCTGCAGCTCTTACTACAAAGGGGTCAGCTTCTCCACTGAGCTAAGCCTCATCAGCAATCTCATGCAGAGAAGCAACACCCTTTAAAATAAAACCTTTCACACAGCTGGAGCACCTCAGTGGTCCCATACAGCCATTTGCTGCAGCTGTATAATGGGTTGCTTCACAAACCTGCATTTTTGTGCACGCTATGGATCACAACCCTTTAAGCTAACAAGGCTCTACAATCTATATGTACAGGTGCGGCTAACAAACCACGCAGTGCTTTATAATCTGTTAGATAAAGGTTATTATTCCTATTCAACATATGGAAAAACTGAGGCACACCTGACCATAATGTCAGTGAAGGAGCTAAATTAAAAATAAAAAATAAAAAAAATATATATATATATTTTAATTTCTGACCCAGTGCTCAATCATTTTAATCAGGCCTATCCCCCTGTGGATGTATGTGATATTATTTACAAATGCAAACTCAGATTTTGTCTGTTGTTTGTCTCCAAAAATTACAACTGTAGACTGAGCTTTGCATATATAGTATCTAAATTGAAAAAACATATCTAGAAACAATTCTTACAATATCTCTAAATAGTCAGTTAACTGACGTTTCGAAGTCTTTAAAATATATTTAATAAGGTTATGAAAACAGGCTTCCTCCTCCTCTCACTTTCCTCAGCACTGAGCATGTTTGGCAGGCTAAGCTCAACTTTCTTACTTTACAGCCTTGACATTCACATACCCTTGTCACATCCCAACCTCTTCCCTGACCCTTATTTCTGTTGGCATGTCAAAGAAATTCCAGCCTGCGGATCCCACTTTGCACTTACTGAGCCTTAAAGAATTCATAGTGTAACGTGAGCTGCAAGAATGCCACTCCTAAAAAGAAACAGCCCACCAGGATTATTAAATCTCTGTTTTCCTGAGAAATTTAGCTATTGCACCCAAAGTTTATTTGAATGAGAAGGGCACAGTAAGAGGTTACAGAAAATGCCACTTATGGCAATACGCTACAGCAGCAAACGATTTCACACTTAACTACATGTCACTAGAAATGTACTATAAGAGCCGTTGAATGGTTTGGATACTTTTCATCTTTTCACCGGGATACTTTTACTGTAGCATAACAACAGCTCTCTTCCTTTTCCTCCTAATATAAATAGCATAAGACTGACAAGGGCACTGAGAAAGCTTACTTCATGTTACTCCCACACTTCAAATCTAGCCTTGCTCTCATTGAAGTTAACAGCAAACTTATTGATTTCAGGTGCAGCAACACCAAATCCCTTTAATGCACAGAAAAAAACAACCTAGAACAGAACTTGGCTTCGTAGATAGCATTCTTATGCTCACAGTATCCTAAATATGCCTATGAGCATGGCATTGAGTATAAAAGCCATTACAGACACACACCATCCAACAAATGTTGAATGTGTTTGAGACAGGAGGCTTGGAGGCAGTGAGCTGTTCCCTCTGCGGAGGAAGTCCCACCAAGGTGTACACTCAGTGTTGGGCGCACAGCCCTTTTTGGAAGCATCCACATTTCTGCAGCCAGCACTTCAGTAATACAGAATCTTTGGGGAGGAAAAAATAAAACAGGAAGGTGAGAGGCCTCTGTGGACATATCCTCAGAAAGGAAACAAAGTTAGACTTGGTGCAGAAGAGTTATTTGTACTACTGTAATGCCTGGGAGCCCTAAACATGGATCTGGACCTCATTGTGCCAGGTGCTGTACAACCACAGACAAAAAGGACAGCTCCTTTCCCAAGTAGCTCGCAATCTATGTATAAAACAAGGAACCACCAATGAATACAGGAAGAGAGGGAAGTACAACGAAACAATGACACTATACTGGTGATAGGCAATAGTATTAGCACATCCTAACAGTTGTCAAGTTGATTGCAAACATCATAGAAAAATAGTTATAAAGGGTTTAGGGTTTTGAAAGAGGAAATTGAGCAAGGTTTGTGGATGTTTATACGGAGCCTCCCCTACTCCACAGCATGGGAGAAAGCACAAGGAAACTTTTAGAAAATATGACACAGAAAAATGGTGTCATGGGCCAACAAGAGGCAGGAATCAACATATCCGCAGTGAATGAGAGGTGACAGGCAGGGTGGATATATGTTTCATTCTCAAAACCCTTCACAGCCTAGTAGCTTATGTTCGCTGTGACAGAGGTGGAGAAGCCGGTGCAGGGTGACGAGGCCAAAGTGACAGGCCAGGAAAATGGTCTTTGCGACATTGTGGATGGACACGAGTGGAGCAGGACTGCACTTGTCAAGGCCAGGAAAAAAGGCAGCTGTTGCAACTGAGATGCAAGATGCACCCGAGAGCCTGGATGGGACATTTTGCTGGGTAGATGGATGGGAAAGGACACCATAGACACATTATGAAGAAAGAACTGGCAAAATGTAGACCTAGACCAGATGCGGCTATCTAGAAAAAGTTACACGCCAAAGATAATGCCCAAGTTATGGATCTGAGTAATACACAGGGTAGTGTTACTTTCCAAACTGGTTAAGAAACATTGCAGTATGGAGGGCTTGGAGGTGGGAGGGAATGGAAGGAGGATTGAAAACTCCATTAAAGCTATACTGTGCATAAGCTGACACCTAAACAACCCAGGAGGAGATGTCAGAGAGCCAGGTTGAAACATCAGTTTGAACAGTACGAGACGTGTTTGGAGGAGAGAGGCAGAGCTGTAATTTTTCTCCTCTTAGTTCGAATACTTCCATGGAATATTTAGCTTCTGCTTGGACCCCCACCTAAAGTGGGCCGAAGAGCCCTGTCACCACAGACTGTAAACTCTCTCATTACTTTATCAGACAGACTACATAGTCTGAACCGACGGCTGAATATCATTATACTTCACTCAAATTATTCTTACTTTTTCCACTTACCCCCAACTCCCAGAGACAGACTTCTCCTTAGTGCTCACTGAAGTGAGCCACTATCACATCACCTTAGACTATTATAGAATCAGAGAAAACTAGGGTGGGAAAGGATCTCAGGAGGTCATCTACTCCTGCTCAAAGCAGGACCATCCCCAACTAGATCGTCCCAGTCAAGCCTTTGTCTAGCCTGGTCTTAAAAACCTCCAAGGATGGAGATGCCACCATCTCTCTGGGTAACTGTTCCAGTGCTTTACTGCCCTCCTACTGAGAAACTTTTTCATAATATCCAGCCCACACTTCCCTTGCTGCAACTTCAGACTATTGCTCTGACTGATCTGTGGTCCCCCTTTTCCAGCTTCTACTTCAACCCCAGTACTACCCTTGCAGAAGCATACCCACGTTTTAAAAATGTTTGCACATTCTGAAAGTTAGTAGAAAAGGCTCAGTTTTTTAATCCATTTGCGCCTATCCGTTTGCTTACTAGGGTGGATATGGGACCTAGAATGCACACGATCACATGGCAACTGCAAGCCAGAAAAATCACTTTTTCTTCTTTTATTACTCCCTCCCCGATATTTAAAACAATCAAATGCGTCTTGCAAGTAAGCATTCAATTACTTATGCATTTCCTTTCATTTTCCATCAGCTGAATACACATCCTCATTTAAAAGCCTTAGCAGTCCTCCCTTTTTATCAAGTTTCCTGATAAACACAGCCACAGACAATACCACAGACACGGACACTATCCAACAACGTTCAATTGTGCCACACACAGGAGATGTCAAGAGAGCGATCTTACACTGTGCTGTCCCTTACGCAGCTTCCATTTGACGAGCACGCATGCACACAGACGGCAGGCAGACAACACCACACCAAGATAACGAATGGGTCTCTAGTATTTCAGATTTACCTACAACCGTGTCCTTCCATCAGAACTTTAAGTGTGTTTTGCTTCTGGCACTATCATTAGCAATCCCACAATAAAGACTGTTAAGAAAAATGTTGCTCAATATTAGAGATGGGTAGAAAAAGAGTTAGAAAAATCTGGGTGCCACCAAATAACAAGATGCGGATTATCTGAGTACCCCTCAAAGTCTACAAATTGTGCATCTGTTGGCAGTGGGTCAAGAACTATCTAGGGGCAAAAAAAAATAAATAAATAAATTAAAGAAAATGAACATCCCAGTGAAAAGAACGGTAGTGTACATCGAACATCAAAGACATACAGCAAGTCTGAAATAAAGGACAGATACAAGCTCAGTACATTGTGTATAATCACAGGATTTCAGGTTGTTGGGTTTTTTTTAATGCATATAACCTGTTTCTCATTAAATTAGTTTTTAATTTATTTTTATAACCATGCTGCCCGGCTCATAATCATTTCTACTGCTGGAAAACGGACAAAGGAGAAGTATTCCTGCTTTCCTTTTTCTTATTTTATTCGGTTTAAGATGCCAGAAATAAACATTATAAAAAAAAATACGACTGTATCTAGCATTTACTTTGCCTGGTGCTTGGCCGTCAATTCTACATCTGTTTTACGTGCACTGAATTCCACGACAGGATCAGAGACTGTTGTGATGGGCACCAAAATAGGGACCTGGACAGATAAGGCGTCTAGTAGGGCGAACATGCCTGTTTTGACACAAGCTGTGTGTACACAGACTGCTCTTCAGTGTTTTAAGCCAATCCATATAATTTTTCCCTGGCCTGTTTGCAAAACAGAATATATTCCTTGGCTAATGGTAACAGAACAAGATTAGCATAATTTGTAACGACTGACGGGGCATTTCTCATCCTCCATACTTACCTTGTATGCAGCTTGTCTCATAAACTGCTTTGCAGGCTGCTTCCATATAGCCGGCACAGTAATGACCCATCTTACTTCAGAGTTTTCAAAGTCTGAGCCTGCTTGATCGCTGAGCTCCTAAACCAAAAGGAAAACATAAAAGATGGATGTTAAACTGACACCAGCCATTTGACAGGAGCACGTTGTTTTCTGCTGGCTCCACTAAAAGTAACTTTCCCTTTTCCTAATTTTTAAATGTTATGTCTGTGCTGCAAGTCAGAACAGCTAAATCACTGCTCAGTGTGCCAGGACTAGGGGTTACTGAACACCACTTTCTCAAGGAGGCCTTCAGAAAAACTCTGGGGCTGTTTCTTAACGTGGAATAGGAACAGTTCATTTTTCCAATGCAAAGCTCACGCTCTACTGAGCATAAGAGCATGTTCACAGTACTTGACGTCTGGGATCTGTTGCTAGTTTAAAGAATTCACACTTTCACCCCAATTAGTATATATATAAATATGCCCTGCATCATTGACAAACGCTGCAGTTTATAATCTGTTTCTCAATGGCTGCATTGTGTCACCCCTCTTTAAATCAAACGTTTGCTTTCTAAAACCTCCGCGTTAACTGCAAGTACTTCTTCCTAAAAATCTGAAAACACTTGACTGTTCATTGCTTGAAAAATGTTTGCTTTGCGCAAGCAGTCATTAGGAGTTTAGCTCTCCGCTTTTTCTTTTTTTTAAAGAAAAGTCTGTATTGAATTTGCAAATTAGGTGATATTTGTGATACATTTTGGGAAAGATTCCAAGTCAAATGCTATTACCATATGTCCTATTTTAAATCTCCATTCAGACAGGGAGAGGGTTCAGAGAGGTGAACAACAGCCTCCTTTAGAATGGAAAACATTTTTCTGCATGCAAGTGCCACAGGGTTATGTTTGCTTAGCTATACTGCAATTAAAAACTTGCGGCCAAAACAGAGCATGCTCCCGCAAGGGCACTTTGGTCTGACTATTATAGGCTAAAAGTAGCAGTCCTTCTATACTGATCATTTAATTATTGAACACACACACACACAGAATTGCAGCACTCTGCATACTAACAACAATTGAGGATCTAGCCTAAAACAGGGAATGCTAAAAACTGTATTTGCCAGTGTTCAGCATTCTCCCATAATATGTACATTTGCCTTAGGATCTCAAATTGTGCTTCGTTATGGCTCCGTCTCATTAACATTCCACTCTGAAGCCTAAGCAAAGCATAAATTCCCCCCAGGTACAAAGATTTGAAAGTGTAGTGATAGGCTGGTCTTTCTTGTTGTTGTTGCAGCTGTAAGGAGGTGATAATCAAAAGAGAATAAATTAACCCCACTCAAAGAAATGGGGTCAGATTTCTAACAAGGAAGCTCAAGGAACAAATTCTTCCCTTGTTTCACTGAGGTTGTATTAATGCATCTGGGCTAGAGATAGAAGTTACACAAACTGGTTCAAGTTATCACAAACTGGTTTAACCCTGTAACAGAACAGGAGTTCAGGGAACATAAACCAGCTTCAAAATGGCTGAAACTGGGTTAAGATAAACCTGGCTGAACGTAGTATCAGCCTTAAACTGATTTGGGTCAAACCAGTTTCTGAAACTTCTGTCCCAGACCCTTTCCTGGTTTAGGTTAAACACAGTCCCCCAGCATCCCAGCATGCTTTCCAGCCCTGGGCTGAGCTGTGCTGCCTGCTCCAGAGAGGGGGGCTGGCCCCGCCCCTCTGACCCCTAGCTGGAGCAGTGAGGGCTGGCTGACAAGGTGGGGGTGGGCAAGCCCAGCAGGGGATGCAGCCCAGTTTATTGGGAGGGGGGTGGGGGGCACTGGCTTCCCACAGGCAAACTCCAGCTGGGGGCAGGGAGGGAGGTTAAACACCCTTTCCCTGACTCAAACTTACTGCTGTCTGCAACTGTGGACTACAAATCCAGATGTATCACTTACAAGTTGCAGAGTCCTGCTGCTGTAATTCTGGACTGCAAATCCTAGAGACCGTGGGGACAGTAGGAAGAGGAAGTGAACACGCAGCCAGAGAGCTGTGCTCTAGCGCCCCCAGCTCCTGGCCTGAGCCACTGCATGCATGTAGCTGTATTTCCTCAATCAAAGGCAAATGTCTTTTCACTTCTGTTTCAATTTAATCTCTGCAGTTTAGACTAACCTGCAAAGACTGAGTTGATTCAGCCTCGAGCTTTTTGACTCTGTTCCTAGCCTACAGGAAGCATGAAATGTTGCAGGCTTAGGAATGTGTTAAGGGGCCCTCGCAATTCTAGTTTCTTTAACTTGCAATGCTCAGATTAGGAATTTTATTTTCTTTAGTGCAAAGAAATCATGCAGCTTTTCTCTCTTTCATCAACCACATTATTAAAAAAGCAAAGAGAAAAACCGGGAGAACTTATATTTGATGTGGCAGTAGGGCAATAGATGAAAGACACCACAGTACTGTATGAATACAACCCCCAACAGAGGTTGCAGTTAGTGGATATCTTCCCCAATGCTTGTTAGATTTTTATAAACAAACATTAAGCTTAAGGGCAACAATAACATCCGCTTCCTGCTCACAACAGGGTGAAGTTTGTTCCTGTGAAAAGCCAATATATGACCAAGCCATCCCTAATAGGCCCTAAATGTTCCTTATGTGTTATCTGCGCAGATGTTTAGCTGTGTGAATCTAACGGGCTGTCTACAAGACACAATGCAGGACTGAACAGAGGTTGTTTTAGAGTTAGCTTGGCCCTGGAAGCAATATAGATCATTAGCATAACTCTCCATTTGAACTCAAGCTAATTAGGCTCAGTGCAGAGCAGTGCTAAAGCACATACACTGTTTCCAGTTCCCAAGCTAATTTATTAGGGGGTTAATTAGCTGTATGTTCAACATCTCCCTGTATTATTTCACTCAGGACCAGCTTTGAAATTTTATAATTAAATAACAAACGTGGCTCACCGGACTCCCTTCTGCTTACTAACTGCAATCAGTGGAAGCTCTGCATGAGCAGAGATGACCAGGAGTTGGCCCTCAAAGGTTAGACTACCATCCCCTTAATGCAGGAAAACCTTTAAATGGGCACAGAACATACAACGCCCCAGCAGCAGCATAATCATAGGGATGATGGCTAGAAGTATCTCTCAGATATTACTCCTGGATTGCTTCACAAAGAAATAGTCAAATACTGAGTTTTGGTTGTTGCATTTTCAATCACTCTTTACTTAAGCAAACTCCAAATGGAAGGAGATTGACCAAGAAGAGATGGGCTGAAAGTCAAAACATTCAGCCACAGTTTCCCAGTAATATATCTGCTAATACATCAGCTTGCGCCCAGTGTAAGAAAGGAAATCACTTCAGGCTACCCTGGCCCCACCCACAGCCTTCTTGGAGTTTCTAGACCTGTCTTTCTTTGTCGACATCAAATATCAAATGGGGCAGAAGCTTGGCAAGGTTAAAACTACAAGGTCTGCGTTTGCACTAGGTATAAATATAGAAAGCTGGATAAGGCAGTGTTTTCTTTACCTTCAATGCCTGTTCCTTAAAGAACTGCAGGGCGTAAGCAAATATTTCAAGTGCCTTGACTTTTTTGCCATTTGCAGCTGTCAGGTCTGTTTCCATGGTGAGATTCTACGTGGAAGAAAACGATGAAAAGTTATTAAAAGGAAGAGGTAACTGTTAATTTCCTGTCGCTCAAGAGAAGAAAAGTCTTCCTTACTGAGACTCACCAGCTTAAACCTGACACACACGGTTTTGGAAAGAGTCTATCCAATCACTGAGATTTCCCACTTAGGACATTTTGCTGTTTACTAAAAGTATAATCTTTGCACCTATCAGTCATGGTAACAAAGAGCTGCCATGTGGATGTTTAAGTATCCGATATGCATAACCAGGACCTGCAACTGACTGTGCCAAGAAACTGCATACAAAAAATGAGATCCGTGCTTTATATTTAGCTCAGAAGTGAAAAATATAGATTTTGGCTTTGTATCAAATTATAAAGCTGTAAAATACCTCAGTACAAAAAGTACCAACTAAGCCCCAAGAAATCTAGAATGATTAAGTTAAAGATAAACAGTAATGCGATTTTCTTTTATAACATATCGCAAAGAATTAAGAGAGAATACATTCCCATGAAGAGGTCAGCATTAGGTTTATGTAGCTCTTAGGTTCAGGTGGCAAATAGGCCCTGCATGGGGTGAATTTAATCTGATGCAAATAGAGCAGACAAGATACTTCAGGAAAGACAAATGGAGCAAACCCATCTAGAGCAACATTCATCAAAATACAGAAGAATGTTTCTTGTTGGCAAGGGTGGGCAAAATAAAGCAGAAGAAATTAAGTTACAAGTTGCACCTCACTTACAAGTTGCTTATTTATTTTACAACTGCAAATACTTGTGCTGACACAAATTTTAATAAAACCTTTAAAGGCCCACAGAAAGATGGTTTTAAGCACAAAAAGCAAACTACCAGGCAGAGTCCAGTTGTTACTTACACCAGTGGTATGTAGCTTCATCTTAAACTTTTCAAAGTACAACCAATGCTTTGATTCATTGGGATCCAAGTCATGGTAGAAATCTCGTGCTGCGTAACCAAAGCTATGAAACTTTCTTTCAGGTGTTAAGAGGATAGTAGTTGGCGTCTTCTGATTGGATACACCTGGGTCTCCACCTTCCCATCGCCTATGAAATAGGTGAACCAGCTTCAAACCAGTGATACTAACATTTGTAATGGCATGCTCATTAGTGCATTATGGAAGAAAACTGGATTGTGCAATAGTTACACACGCAGTGAGTTCACTTCTGGACACTTGAATTTGATTCCTATTTAGGCCCAAAGTGAGTCTTTATTCACAGCCAAGAAAGAAGAGTTGTCACAATTTGTTTTAAGTAACTCTTAACAGTCTGCACATGAATTCAGGAATATTTTGTGAATGGTTATATCATTCGCTTGGTGGCAACTAGGGTGGTGCAGGTGCCAAGCTGCACGGTTGACAGCCCAGAGGTTGAAGTTTGAGGCCATAGCAGAAGTGCTTACGGCACGGCCCATCGGATCCCAGCAAATCTGCAAATTCTGCTAAATGCCTTGTCACAAGGACATGAAAAAGGAAAGGATTCTCTTGGTAGGTATATAGCTCCTATAATGAAAGTCACCCAGGAGAAATTAGAGGACAGTATTACCTGTCAACTATTGAAAGTCAATACGATGAACAAACAAACAGAAAGACAACCAAATGGAATATATCAACCGAGTACAACCCCCCACCACGACTAAACTAAACCAAAAACAAACCTTATGTTTAAAAATGAACACCACACATTCAAAAATTAGGAACTGTCAAAGGTGTTGTTAGCCTTAAATCAGCCCCTTGTAACAATTACACGATAGCATGCAAAGTTGTTGTATGATTTTTTTTCCTGGACAAGATCCTATCCAGAAAAATTGAACACCACCATGGAAATGTGGATTTTTACCCTTCCCTCTGCCACAGAGTTCTTTGTGATGCTGCATTCGTCAGTTAAAATAAAGTTTTAACAGCTGATTACTAATTGGGTATTCCTCAGTTTTGGGAGATAAGGTTTGAGAGTCTGGGGGCAGACTTGGAGGAGTGCTCAATAGCCACAGCTGCAACTGAAGTTAGTGGGAAGCGTGCTTTAAACACATAGGACCAGATTCAACTCCAACTATTAAGTGTGAAGGGGACTTAGGTGCCTGAGTGCAATTCCATTCCACCTGATCAAGTGCCTGAAAAGCATTTAGTACAAAATGTAGGTGGATTACCCGCTCCTTGCTGTTTTCGGTGACTTAAAGGTGAGACGATGGTGTGTTAGAAAACTAGATGCCTTGATGGATTTCCAGAACTTGAACAGGATGGAAAGGAATTGCCCTTATGTGGTTGCGTCCACTTAGATGACTAATAGCTGGTATAGAGTCTGGCTCAAAGTGGATAATAAGGACCCTGAAAAAAATCACACATTTCAAATCAGGCACTCAGTGTTGGTGTCAGCAATGTTAGCCTTCATCTCTAGCTTCCTAAGCTTCCCCATGAATTAAAAAAGTATCATAATGCCCCCCTTCCTCAAATGGTGCTTGTCAAGATCAATTCATAAAGATCTGGGAGACATTCAGATACTGTGGGCCACAGGGCCACAGACTAACCCTTTAGGAAATTCATAATTTTCTAGTCAGTGAAGATTTGGGTGGTGCTGGGTAAACACACTACATAATAAGGATAAATAGAAAGACTGAATTAATCCTTATCTATGTAAGCAGTGTCCTTCTGCAATGAATGAGGCAGAGATCCCGGGAGGGGCGGCACACATGCACACACCAACAACAAAGAAGCTACATCACACTTAGAGCTGTCCCTCTCCCATAATAGAAAAATTCAACCGTTTGGTGCAAAATTGAGTGCCAACAATTTTGCAATGGAAATGCCAGTAAGGGAATTGTATTTTGGGAGTCTCATGCTCAAAATCTCTTCAGAAAGTAAGCTCCATGGTTAGACTATGCATCTTCCAAGATATACCATATATGCATGTGCACACACTGCTTTGTTTTTACCTGTGGTATATTTTATACCAACTACAGTACTGTCCTTGGGGAAATAACTTAATATTTTGATAGCCAACATTAAAAAAAATACACCACACAGACCATTTCCTGTTGAAGCATCATTTTCTAAGCAGGACAGGCAAAACCACTATCATTACACACAGAGAAACATCAAATGCACGTCAGTATACTACGATGTTCAAGGGACACCCTCAGTTTTGAAAGACAGACTTTCTAGGGGCAATGGAAGGCTTTCTATGTGCATCTGTTAGGGAAGACTGCTCAACCCATTTGACCTGCCACTCTGCTGATCAGCTCTGGCACTGGAAAACAATGAATGACAGCAAACCTTAATGGACCTACTCTGATTTTTCATTTATCATTTCTGATTTGCCACCTGGGGTTTATCTGGCTAGCTTCAAAACCTTTGAGCAGAGGTATGGTGGGTATTCAACTCCATGCCCCTGGGAACAGAACAGGTAGTGCACTGTGTAGCAGATGAACAGAAAACAGGGCTTATTCAACCAAAACATTAAGTCCTGAACACCAGCTGCAAATTCAGTGAGAGAGGAATGACATCATTTTGATCAGGAATCCTTAATGAGTCATTCTGACTCATTTGTGGGAAGTTCTGTTAATAGAAGCTGAACTTAGGATAATGGGCAAAGCAGGATAATGACAACACCTGCTTATTTTTCGCTCCGGCCAGGTGAAAGATGGCTCTTTCTGAAATATATACATTTAAGCTGCAGCTAATCTGGCAACACAACAGACTGGTGGCCAATATTACTGCTGAAGTTTTCAAAACTACCTAGGGGGTTTAGATGCCCAATTTCTAGTAGCTCCTTTGGAAATTTCTGCCTATATCTCTAATCAGAAGCAGCTATTCTTTGGAGAGGAAGCTGCGGTCTACTGCAGCAGTTGTTAACATTTCCTGGAGGCAGATCAGAACGCCACAGCATGGGTCTGAGGTGGGCTGATGCTGGGACCTACCCGCTGCCTCTGCTTCTCCCCAACACAGCGCCAGCGAAGCTGCCCACCACTTGGCCACAGCACAGGCAAAGCCCCCTGGCCCTAAAGCCCCCCTGGTTCCACAGGCCAGATCCAATGCCTCCGCTAGCCAAATCTGGCCCTTGGGCCGCAGACTGCCAACCCATGATCTAGCACAGGGGTGTCCAACTTCTGGCCCGTGGGCCAAATGCAGCCTATGGAGCCATGGCATCTGGCCTGTGGGGCTCCTCATGGGTTGGGAAATTTGGCGATGGGGGAGAAGTGGCCATTAGTACAGCCACCCTCTCCTGCTGCCAAATTCCCATTCCCCCTCTCCCTGAAAAGCCAGACTGGAGCTGGGCCATACCCCCTCCCCTTGCACGGCTGAATTGGATCCAGGCTGCTCCAGTCCCCCTCCATGTAGTTGGATGGGGTCCCACCGGATCGGGGCCACCAGATGGATCCAGCCCGCAGCCGGACTGGGAACTGCCCAGTCAGCCGACCAGGCAAAAAACGGTTGAGTACCTTAGTCTAGCAGACTGAGTCAGGCTACTTGTATTTTACTCTTAACTGCTAAGTGAAATCCTAGTTTCAGTGCACATGAAATGCCCCTTGGTACCACGAGAGCTACGAGAGCAGATCGGGACCCAACCATACACAAGCTCATTGCAGCAATGTCACTTTAATTTAAGCCTAAGGGGCTGGATCTTTAGCTCAAGACTATCAAACGTTGTGGCCCATGGAGCTTCTCTATCCAGCCTGCTGAGCTATCAGTGGACGCCACAAGTTGCGGGGTGTTGCCTGCTGCAGAATCCAGGGCCCTTTGGCCCTGATGAGCATTGCCATCAATGGCAAGCCTGGCTCGATGCTCCTGCTCTTGTACTTGCTCCCCTAGATCCCTCACTACCATGGCTAAACCCCTTGCTGCTGCTGCAGTGACCACTGCAGCAGTCCCACTGTAGCAGTCCTCATGTCCAAAGCTGGATCCAGCCTGCAGGAAGCCCCCGTGATCTGGATCTGGCCTGGGGCCCCAGGTGAGTTTGACACCTCTGCTTAGGCTGATATAAACTGGTGTAATTCAACTGATTAGAATAGAGTCAGGGGGGGTCGAACTCATTCAGACTCACAGGCTTGTTGAGGGCCTCTGGGCTGGATCAACTCACGCCACAGCCAGCGTGCAGGGCTGTTCTGGCATGGCACTGCATGCGGCACACCCCGCATGCTGGCCCTCTGTGCAGCATACAGCATGCACTGGCCCCTCTCCACGGCTTGCGCTGCCCACGCGTTGGCTCCAGCATGGTCCAATCCAGACTAGCCCTGGAGTCAGCACACAAGGTTGGTTGGAACAGGTGCCACATGCAGCATGTGCCCTGAACCGACCCCATGCCATGCATAGCACATGGCACCAGGTTCAGTTCATGTGCCAGACCAGCTCCACACATCACCTGCAGCGTGTAGGGTCGGTCCAAAACCCATGGGCTGGATCCAGTCTGTGGGCTGCATGTTTGACCCCTTCTCTACACGATGAGTGACAGCAACAGACAAAGGGGCAGGATGGGGGCCTGGTGTGAAGAGGGAGAACAGGGGGTCCATGGGGTCATGGGATTGCCTTTTCTCTCCAAGACACAGAGGCCATGGGGTCATCTAATACAGTTGGAATACTTTAAGAGGAAGACAAGAGAGAAGAAGAAAAGGGAAGCACATCAGAAACTGCAGTGACAGCAGCACGTTGTGAAAAGCAAGAGGAAAGGCGAGCATAGGATGTGCCAGCAGACCTGCGCTAGCTTGATCTAGCTAGCAGGGGTAACCACAACGATGAAAGCACAGCAGTGCAGTCTTTAGCACACATCAGGAACCACAGTGCAAACTCCCCCGGGAGCCCAGGTGTGCTAACATCTGCTATATTCATCCCTTCATGTTGCTGCCTACATAAACACTTGGAGGCAAGAAAGCATTTTCCCCTCCTTCTGCGGGTGGAAATTTACAGATGCTGATGGGAGCTCCAGCTATGGGAGCGCGGGAAGAACATGCCCTTCCTATGTTTCAGAACTGTACACATATTTCAGGGCATTTTTGTATGAGCTTCTGCAAAATACTCTGCTTGTTTAACTAGCAGCCTAAACATTTACAACCTCATGTAAATAACTGCAAATCCCCAGGAGATTTGAAGAGTAGTTTAAATACATCAGGTTTGCCCTGAATGGAGAAGTTACTAACTAGCTCTTTAGTGTGGCACTGCATTCCCGAATGGTCCCAACATTTCATCGCTTATTAAAGCATCCCTGCCACCATGAACAGGATGCTTGCATACATATTGGAGTTTAAATATTTTCAGGAAGCGGTGTTCATTTGGTTGTGAAAAGAACTTGCAATGAGGAGTTTACATATATTGTTACAGAGACACCAGTGGGTTCAAAAGCATGAACTACTGTAATGGATAAAATTGGAACTAAAACAGTGCAATCAAAGTAAATGACAGTTGTCACTGATTTAGAGAAGCACTTAAGCACATACTCAGCTCCAAACATATGACTCAGTCCCACTGAATTCAGTAGAACCATTCATAAAGTTAAGCACATGCTTAGAGCATTTTAAGTGCCAAAAATAATTTAAAAAGCATCTCTCTGTTAATAAATCCTGGGCTTCGTAGTAAACAAACAGGCACAGTAAAAAATATCTGGTTTGCCTCTAAATTACATTTTCCATGCATACAGCCATAACACTGATGATTCAACAGGCCAGTCTATATCACTGAAGGCTTGTGTTCTGCCCCTGCACAAGAGTAGGGCTCATTAACTGAAAGTCAGAATAAACTACTTTGAATCATTTTGCAGAAAAGGAGCTTTGTCAAAAGTTAGCCAGAAATCCAAATGTCTGAAAAGGATCAATGTTCAACAGGAAAAGGGTAAAAAACTCTTAGCAAGCAAGACAGACAACGTCTCACTGGCATGTTTCATTTTTATGTAAACACACTCAAGAATGGTCCAGTTGGAAGTGACATTTCCTTTGCTTAAATATTTGTAAATCATCTTACATGTAACCCTAACTATATAAATATTTGAACTTCTTAATGCCCTCTGAGCTACTGGCTCTTAAACTTTTGAAGCTTTTAAATTTACAAGTCATTTTCTTTTAACTTCAAGAAAGCATGACTCCATTATGGTTGGAACAAGATCATGAAATAATTCTCTGTAATAATTAGCACAATCCAAGTAGAAGTCTTTGGCGGTGTTCATTGCCAGAAACATATTTTGTGTGTTTCCTGAACACAACTTCATACTTGAAAACACAGTTAGTATTTTTAAAGCATTCTTGTTATTAAACTTGCAATGCTAATATTACAATATTAATATGAAAATGATTGTAATACTAAGTTTGAAATCTGAATACAACATTGATTTTTCCTGCACATTTTGTCCTTCCCATTTGATAAACTTTTAAATTCTCTCTTTCCGGAAAGAAAGAAAGAAAGAAAGAAGCCATGCTTCTTGTCTCGCAGAAGCATCTTATGTAATGTCTAAACAGATGTGAAAATATTACCATGTTTCCATAATCATAAAATAATTCTTGAGCAAATGGTGGCAAAGTGATATCCAGGATCTGGAGCATCTTCTCCATTAGTTGTACAGCATCTACTTTTTAATTTCTGAACCTTGCCATAACATCCTCTTAGAGTTGAAAGGAGCCCTAGGTTTTGAATTAGCTTCTATACAAGCACGAGTTATGGATCCAACTGCAGAATCAGGACCCATGATAAAGCAAGTCAAAATTGGAGCCCAAACAGCCAGATACCAAATCCTAGCTACAATCTCCATGGTACGCGAGAAATATCACTAAACATGCCGAGACCTTATAAGAATGGCACTGTACTTGGCATAATTAGGGATCATTAAGGTGCAGCCTCAGGGCTGCCTTTTCCTTTTCCTAGTACTATTTAATCCAAAATTTCTAGTTTAAAATTTAAATTATTTTTATTTTCCCATGGTAAAGTAATTTATGGTCAAAACTGAATTTGGAGGCTAGCTGCTACATATGAGTCTGATTCTGCATGCCTCCTTTACCCAGCTGAGATGCTCAGCATCTAACTACCTCTGGCTGCTGGCATAAGGTAGCTTTTTTATGAATTGTGCAGTGGGATTTCTACTAGGACCATTCATGGTTGGGGAATAAAGACTTGGAGCAGGGCTATTAAACTCACAAAGTCCCCACAATATACTTTCCAATAATACTTTTGTAACTGTAATCTGGCTGATTGCAATCTCACAATATCCTTCCCTTTATATTTTATCCAGTGTTACCCCTTTGTGTCAAACCACACTGAAATCCCTTGCAGTTTTATACAAGATGACCACACAAGTTGACAGCGCAACTGCCATTGTCTGTAGATATCTGAATAGTTATATTCAGCTGGTTTCTTTGCTTTGAAGAATTACAGTACGTCACGTTTGGCTAATGGCAAGTCGGGCTTTTCTTCTCTAATTCTCAACCACACAGAAGGATGAATAGCGAGTTGCCTAATGCTATCACAGCGATTGTGCTAAGAGCTACTCCTGTAAGTTAAGCTTTTCACATGCACTTTACTTCCCAATGCTTTCATTTCTGTGGTTGAAATTTCCCATAGTTTAATCTCTACCCAAGAATGCAGTTAATCTTACTAAGAGTACCGGGGAAAAAATTAAGTCAATTTTGGGTTATAGGAAATAATAATAATTAAAAAAAAAAATCACTTTTTCTGTGCACTTTTCCTTTTGCATAGCCATCACCATAATCTTTATACTTCTAGGACCATCATTAGATTTAGATGTATCAAATTTAACATGAAATATTATATTGCACTCTCTTGGTTAAGAAATACTATGCACCTGCATTACTAAGAACTGCATGGCATTGCACACGTGGCAGGGACAGAACTAAGGCTGTGCGTTCAACCTGCACTTTCATATTTCTAGACTCTGCTTGCTTCACTACCCCACCCCAGCATTACGGTACCTGGGGTTTTAGCAAATTCAAATGTAAAAAGCTTCGACAGAATCAAACACTGCTCTCTGGTTCTGAATCATCAGTTTCTCAGCACAAAAAAACCCAAACAAAAATGTTGTGTGCAAAACTGAATGTGGTTATAATTTAAATTACTGACCATTTTAGATGCCTAAATTACTCAGTTTAGGAATGCAGCATTAGATGGCAAAGGTCTAACTCCTTTGTCCTGTTCCAGGTGAACTGCTAGCTTCGCAGGATTACCACAGGCTTGCATGGTACTGGGAAATCCCTGACACTGTACCTGAAAACAACTGCTTTGGATATGAGGGACACATTGGGGATTTGAGGACATCCCTATTAGTTATCACCATTATTCTTCCAACTCTTTTTCCCATTATTCTCATATTAAGTTTATTATAATTGTGTATTCCCCCTTTTATTCCTGTAGCTATGAAAGTCTGGGCCTCTGTAATTACCACTGCTCTCTGCATGCGTCTGAATACTCGCTGAGCAGATTCCTCATTTAATCTGCAGTATTTCACAAACAGCAATAACACACAGCAAAGCATGCTTATGTTTATTATCAAAGCAACTCAAATACGATAAGACGCGGAAGACAAATTTACGGTAGAAAAGGGGTTTTGACTGTGTCAGCTGTGTACAAACCCAGCCACTCCAAACCCATGCTGAAATCAAGTGTAGCAACTGCAGATTATATATACAGTGTCCCTCAGCTAAATGCTGCAATGCAGCCCTTACCTCATTACATGAATGCATTCTGGCTCCTTGGTGAAGCTGTAGGCGTAGCCACTGGATGTCGTGCCAAAATCAATAGCCACAACAACAAGAAATGATTGCTCCTCAGCCTCATTCGCGTCAGGGTCCTTCTGTTAAGATAATAGGAAGAGAACAGATTTTGAGTCACTGTTCAGAGAAGGAACAAGAATTTCCCTCATCTTTCAGTGGCTTGGTACTGCTGCAGTATGGCATTCGGCCATCTCCTACAGAAAATCATACCTCCCCAGAATCATGCTCCTGATTGAAACTACTCATTCCCGAATATCTATCGCTTGTTTTGGTTAATGGGCATGGAAATCCAATGTACAGGCAAATTAATGTTCAGTTCCAGTGTCTTGTACACACATCCAAATGAAGGGGAATTGCTTTCTCATTTGTTGCAGGAAAGAAATATGATCTGCAAAGCTAGTGACTGATCCTTTATAAATGTAATACCTGAAAACATTATTTCTGTGTGTGTGGGCAACAAATGGCAAGCTACAAAATATTCAGGGGCCTGGAGCAGTTGCCTACTAAGAGAAATTAAAGACTAGGACTCTTCAGTTTGGAAAGAAGGCTAAGGGGGGATATGACAGAGGTCTATAAAATCGCGAAGGGTGTGGACCATGTGAACCAGGAGCTGTTGTTCAACATGTCCCACAGAATTAGCACCCCCCACCACGCCCCTGCTGAAATTAGTAGGTGACAGATTTAAAACTAACAAGAGAAAGTACTTTTTTCACACAACGCATAGTTCAACTTGCAGAATTCATTGCCACAGGATGTAGTGGAGGCAGACAGCATAGCCAGGTTCAAAAAGGGACTGAATACATTCACAGATGATAGACGTATTAATGGCTATTTAACTGAACGTTTGGAGATGTTTCCTCTGGCTAAATAAACAGTGGATACTAGGGAGGGTACTGAATAGGTGATCGATCACTCTAGAGATATCCAGTTCAATGCTTTCCCCCTGTAGCATCCACTTCTGCCACTCTTGGAGACCGAATACTGGGCTAGGTGGACCATTTGTCTGACCCAGTATAGCCCTTCTTGTCTTCTTATACTAGCATAATTGGTAACACCATTCAAAACCTAGGGGTAAATTACACAGGTTGGCCCCCAGAGATGACGACAAAGCTTTTACTACATACCTCACTCCAAATAATAATGCATTTTAGAAATGCTCTAGCATTTTCCTCAAACTGTATGGGTACTAATTCAAGTTACAATCTGACAGGAATCAGAGGAGAGAGAATTTTTAACAGCTCACTCAAAAACCTTTTAAAACAACATTAAATGTAGAAAGATGCAAGTGCTGAGGACCCGACCTGAAAACCTGGAGACACTTTTCTTATAGGAATACACAACACAACACTCATTCCCAGCTCTGTGAAATTATGAAATAGCAGGACTTTAACTTATTACTGGCATAAGACTGAATTTTACCTATTCCAGACTTTTGGCTGGGAAAGGAAAGAAATATTTTCATGACAGTTTTTTGGGGTTTTTTTAATTTTTAAAAGGCAGCTGGTATTTGAAGTTGTTTAGGGGTTGGGATGATTCAGTCAATCCCAGAAGAGATGTAACGGTGAACAGAGTGCAAGTGAGGGGCGTGATACTATTTTACTCACTTTGTGGTGTCACTGCTCGCCAAAGGGCTTCACAATTTATCCAAGAATTGGGACGCGCACCACGTACATGGTGTCGTACATCCCTGTCAAGTACAAAACTTCACTCGGCCTTAACTACCCAGCTGCAAATAATGCCTGCATAATACATGTACAAACTTTGCACTTCTGAGTGCCTTCTTGCAGGGATATCACAATGCTTTACAGACATAGGCCACGGTTTTATAAAATCTGAAAGAGACATTTGGGTATTTTGTTCAGATGAAAAAACCTGGCAGGTGACCAGCCACAGAAGTTCTTGTCCTGAGTTTTTAAAAGTAACCTGCAGCTTTGGGCATACAACTGCAGACTCCTTGAAGGGGGCTGGCTGTCAGAAAGTTCTCCACACCCAGTCTCTGAACACCAGGCCCCTCTGAGGCATCTCAAATTGGTCACTTAAAGATGATTTTTCAAACTGACCCCTTTTTGTCCGTGTATTTTCTTCCCCCGCACTCCAAAACAGCTTGCATTGAGAGTGTCAGAGTAAACACATTGCCGCATATGCAGCGTTCATGTATTCATTACCCATTTGAGTACTGTGAGCCTCTCAATTTACCAACATTTCCTGATGTGCAGAGCCGACTGCAAGAAGCAAGGCAACTGGCTCAATGAATTACGGCTTTATGTATAATTCACTAATAAAAAAAAAAAAATAATGGTTAAACAGAGTTAAAGGGGCTGGTTGGTTTTTCATTCACTTCCAGCACATTAAATTCAGCAAAATGCAAACAGCTAAAAACCAGGAAATAAAGATCTTAATATACAACCCTAACTCTGTCTCCCAGAGCTGGCAGTAGCCACTGGCAATTATCTGCCCGCATGCCATGTACTGCGTTAGATGTCATGACAGTGAATGGTGGAGGGATCCGTTAGGACGACAAGGTAGAGGTGGGACTGCAATGAGATCTGGGGGGCCTTGCCACCAGGAAGAGGGTGCCTCAGCCCTTTCCCCACTGCCACCCAATTCCCACGAATGTGATCAAAGGAAAGAAGTGTGTGTGCACCTAGAGATACCGTGAACCAAACATAAGAAACTGTGTGGAAGAAAGTACGAAGAATGAAGAGGCAAAGGGAACTTGTAGGAGACTTGGAGCAAGTGAAAACAGTGGGAAATGAAGAAGAATTCAAAGGAAAGAAGGCAGAAACGTGAAAAGCCTTGGAGTGGGAGGTTGAGCAGCTCTGATCTTGAGAAAAGCCAGGGGAAGCCAGGAAAAGGGTTCCTGCAATGGCAGTCATGTTCTGAGCACCAGGTTTTTCTATCATGAGAAATGCAGCATGCACTACAGATACACAGCACTTACGTACACAGTGACGGGGTATGCTGACAAAGTGAATGGGATGAGTGTGAGAGTTACGTCCATCTTCGATGGAACATTTCTTTGTTTCCAGAAGTTCATAAAAATAAATGTTCCCCAAAGGAAACTTGAACTGTTTTTATTCTCTGTGTGTGGAAGGATATTTTTATCCTACGTTAAAGCAGACATGACCTGAATATGCAGAGGAAGCATATGAAACGCTACTTTTCAGGGAAGCTTTCTACTCTAATAAAGGACTGGGACTTTAGGGATCACACTGAAGATCAGACAGCAAGTCAGTGAGAAAGAGAGGGATAGACTCCACCTCCCTGACCCTCCCATCTACCAGTTATCATATGCTAAAATCCTGACCTTTAGAATAAAAGAGCTGAAAGCACCTTTCTATGAGCTCAGAACGCAAACATATCAATTCCTGGCCCCTTTGAACTAAAATGGAAGTTTTGCCATAGACTCCAAAGGGAACAGATTTTCAATTAACAGAAAATAAATGAAACTCAGAGAGCAGGAAAAGACACCTTTTGTAGCACCCAGTCCATTACCACAACATGAAACGTTATTCCTTACAGGTAGAAAGCAGGAGAAAATAATATCAATATATAAACAACATGTTGTATGTTATATTTCTTACCACAATATGTGATGGGGATAGTGGTGTTATTCCTGGGTCTCCCAAACTTTTAGCTGGGGATGAATAAGCAGATGTGGAAACTGCATCTGAAAAAAAACCAAGACACGTCAACACCTGGAATACACAAACGCAATGTGGCAGGCTAAATCTGATACTACAGGAGTCGTTTGCTTTATACACTTGTGCATAATTTGCCTATTGTGACAAGCCTACTACCAAAACAGAAAAAGCAAATTCTATATCTCCAGGCTATTTTATAACCCATGAGATTTCATATTGGTTTTCTTAAAGAACTATTGTGGTATGCAGTGCTGTGATTTGGGTTTTGGACGACTGTTTGAGCTCCGTGATTAACTTTGCTCCTTTGTCCCCAGACCACAGCTCATTCTACACCTTCTTACCAAGTGCTCAGAAGCCCCCAAAACAAACACAAGATGCAAGATCAAAATAGACAAATTTTACATAGTAAGAGAGCAGTTCATATGTGTTTGACAATTCTGCAAGAGCAAGTTGCAATTACTGTCATGAACATTTATTCTCTAACTTTCCTAATGCTCAGGTTTACATTTCTTTATTACACTCCACAGTGAAATACATATTACAGCTGCTAGAAATGCTGCAGGACGGAACAGGACCCAGCTGGGGAAGTGGAAAGAACCACTAATGTATGATTAAAGGATACTCTGGTTTTGCATACCATAATTAAATTCCATTTACAAAGCAGCATTACTGACATTTTGCATAAATGTTGAAATGTGCCATTTCTAAACATCATTAAATAACTTTACCCTTACCCTCAGAGCAATACAAAGCAATTTGTTAAAATAATTTAGCATGGATTATTGAAACGATGGATTTACAGATAATAAACCCTGCTGAGTAGAGTGGAATAATTTATTACAGTTTTGTTTCTAAACATCTTTTTTTTCCCTTTAATGTGAGGCCTTGAGCACTTTCTGTATGTTCTGGTATAGAAGGCAACCAAACTGACTATAAAACATTATAATTAGTCTGCAAGGGTTCCTGACAACAACTAAATGCCAAAAAAAAAAAAAAGTCAGAGTACTGTTATCTACTTTGAAGTCCCAGACATAGATATTTTAAAAGGAAAGAGAATGTAAGTGATAAATGTATAAGACTGCAAGCTCTGCGGGGCAGGGTTGACCTCTTACTACAGGCTTGTACAGGGTCTGACAATGGTGTTCTGATCCTTTTAGTTGTCTCTGGGCACTACTCCAAGACGAACACAGTAATTGCCACACTGAATCAGATGTGTGGTCTATGGAGTCCAGTATCCTGTACCCAGTGATAGCCAATAGTGCTTTGGAGGAAGGTGTAGGACCTCCTTGCCCAGCTGGAAGGTAGCTGAGGCCCTGAAGCAAATGATCATACACAGGTAAGAAATGCAGTAGGTTAAAGTGCATATATCTTTATTATATCAACATAGATATCTAATATGTATTATACTCAAATGTGCAACTTTCATTATATGATGTCCTATACATTAGCTCTGCTTCTACACAGACATGTACAAATATGAGTACACAAATATCCACCCACGTGCACATACACTGCTGGTAGCACCATCCATTTAGCTCGTCTGACACTTTCCATGATTCATCTTCAGTGGCTTGCAATTTCTCATGCCAGGTGTTTGTCTCTGGCAAATGCCAGCCAGAAGAGGTCAGCCAATGCCACATCTCAGAATTAAGTTAGGAGAAAATAATTTATTTTGTCCGTATTAACAGTCTTTTCTTCAAGATATTCTACAACCTCTGTGTTTGGAACTGGGACTGGAAATTTGACAAAGTGGGAGAAACTGGGGGGGGGGCGGGGGACATGGAAGGTTTTATGTCATCAATGTAGATTTTCACAAGTTTCAAAATGTCCAGCTTACAAGCTTCTGATAAATCTCAGAGTGCACAGCCTCAGTAGAAATGTCTAAAAATTGAGCAGGGACAAGGATTTTTTGTCGGTGAAACCTTTTATTGGACCAACTGCATAAAACAGCACAATACAAGCCATGTCACAGGTAGCAGGCCAACAATCCAGGGGACAACCCATGTAATTGGTCTAACAGACGAGATCACCCACAAAAATCCTTGCTTCTCGCACATTCCCTGGAACATCGCAGCTACATCGCTCCAACACTGTCAGACATGGAGGATATCAGAATTTGGCACTTACAAGGGGATCCACAACCTAAAAAAAAGAAGCCAGTCTACAAAACGACATCTTCCTCCTAAGCCTGTAGAAGAAATATAACATACCCAGGGGACTGATCAGCAAATCAGCCCTCTACCGCACAACTCCAAATACAGTATACACCTATGCAGGAAATCTCCGTTTTTCTGATAAACCATTTTCTTCGCTTAACTTACTCCAAAAGAGTTCAACTTAAAACAGGACATACTTACTTATGGTACTAAACTTAGAGATACTAGCCTGGAGACATACCTTGGTACTAATGCAGAAGAACCAAACCCACTTCCAAAAAAAGACTAGTGATAGTCATCCAACATAAGAATTAAAAGTGGAATCAGCTATATCACAACTAGAGTCATCTCAGGCATTGTACCAGGAAAAACCCCACCATGCAGCTGATCCAAAAGAAGATATCACACACAAAAAATCCTTGCCCCTTGCATATTCCTGGACCGTGACAGCTACAACCTCACTCCATCACTTCTAAAATGTTAGCAGCTATGTTCACCAGATAGTCCACATGCACTGACCATGCTTCACTCCCGGGTGCAACAGGACACTCCCTGCCAAAGCAATTCTGTTCAGAGCCAGGCACCAGAACCTGACTCTCCTGCTTTCTCACCATGTCCCCTGGAAGGGCCCAGGCAACATGGATGATAAAGGTTTCAGAGGGGCAGCAGCCAACACAGGGAACAGGGAAGTATACTGGGACAAATAACTTGGGAAAGGCTGAGACTGGTACCTGGTGGGGGAGGAAGAAATTAAAATGAAAAATCCAGGGCAGAGACAAGGACTGGAAGTCAAGGACGGAAATGGGAGTCTGGTGGACTCTGAACCGCTGGGTCATCAGATAGGAGTCAGACTGGAAAAGGAACTAGAAGGGGAGGCTGACACTGACTGGGCAAGGAGACAAACTGGGATGAGAAGCAAATAGCTGGACTGTCCCGAAGTGTGTGACAGGAGGGAACCAAAGCGGCAGAGGTGCAGAGAGGAGCAAGACAATTAGGAGGGAGCAGTCTGAAGACTAAGCAGCACACTCCCCTGCAGAGCCTAAAATGGAAACAAGACCCCCATGTCTCATCATTGCTCAGCTATTAGGAGCATCTATCCTATTTTCAAAGTCTCACCTCATTGATTCTGCTCCAACCTACTACTGTTGATGAGTCTGTTCATTCAGGGGTGTCAGGCCCTTTACAGCCCGTGGAGCCCTAAAATCCAGCATATGGGTCCCAGACTGACCCCTCATACTGCATGTGGCACATAGTGGCCCTGGCCCCTTTCAGTGTATGAAACACGTGGAGCCAGTCTGCCATGCAGCACCCTACTGGACCAGCCCCCCTTGCTTGCTTTGGGACCAGTCCAAATCGGGTCCACAGACTGGCCCCACACACTGGAGCCAGTGCACAGGGCTTGTCTGAATCAGGCACCTCCTGCAGAGCACCCCTGTGCCAGCTCCACATGCGAGCCCCAGATCAGATCAGCACACTGGACACAGGTCTGATCCAGGGTGTGCGCTGCATGAGCTGCCCACACTGGACCAGCCTCGTACGCTGGCTCTGGTACATGGGGCCAGTCTGTGGGTCTGATCCAGCTCAGACCAGCTGTAAACCTCTCATCTGGTTTAAGCTTAAACCTCCCTTCTGATGGTCCATGTATTTCAGTATGATGCCACAGGATAGAATTTTTCAGTTAAAACAAAAATTGCAAATGCTGCAAAAAAACCAAACCAAAACAAAAAACTCTACATCAAAAGGAATGTTATTCAGAATTCAGGTTGCCTGTGTCTCCTTAACTCTTCCCCTTTCTGTGTATATGGGCAACTGGTGCCACCTTAATAAGGGGGGGGCACATGCCCCTCCCCCCTTTGGGCAATCTCACCGACTGGGGGGGTCCCTCTCGTGGCCATTTTCACTGATGGGCATCCCACTCCTGGTCCGGCGTTTGCAGGGGCGGGGCACCAGCACTCCCGCCTGCCCCGCCTGCCCGTCGCCTAAGTGGTGAGCACGGCCAGTCAGGGCCCTCAGGGCGTGCACGTGCACCCCTGCGCACCCCCTATGCGTCACCACTGTCTGCGTATAAATTATGATAAAATATTTTATTACATGGTCATATGCTACTTTCTTACAGGATCACTGCCACATTCAGTGCACAAGGTAAACCTATTATGGGGAGGAACTGGAGATATTTAGTACAGAATATCATTGGAGACCTTAACTTGTTACAGAAGCTAGAAAGTACACTGTGAATGAGGAAATGGAAGGAGGAGAAAGACTAATATCATAGTCAAGGCAACTGAACACTGTCCTGGATAACTATAGTCTATCCTTGCCTCCATCATAGAGTTCCTGTGCAGTGATAAGTAAAGCAAACTTTTCACAGCTGGTCCCCAGTTGTAAATTAATCATTTTCTAGGTCCTTGACTTCAGATCCTGGGGCCTTATTTGTCCACGTGCAGAGCATTCACAGCTGTAACTGAAGTTAATGGGAATGTGCGTGCTTCTGGCACATAAAATGCTTTGCATTGCTAAGTATTCTGAAAAATATGGTACTAGATTTCTCACTTTGGGGAAGCAAAATGAATGGAACTTTTTATCTTAATGTCTTAGCACCTCAGTCCACTGTACATATATATATATATAGGGAACTGATACGCAAAGAAATTAAGATTATTGTATATAGAGAACAGAAGTTAGCAATATTCCCTTTTCTTACATGGACACGATTAAATTAATTTTATTAAAGTTTTTGAGGCATGCAGATACTAGACTGACATGTGCCACAGAAAAGCCCATGAAGAAATAATTTTCAGAGTAGGGTTAAGAATAGTGTTCAGTAAATAAGGAACTGAACATCAGGGAAAAATACTGAAGAGCTTCTCATTATGTGAGCACTGTTTACTTTACACTGACTCTGGCAGAGACTACGTGGAAAAATAATACAGGATAGCAGAAATAAAGAATATTTCACAATGTATTTACACTATGGCTACGGACAGAAATTACACATAAACTGGTTTAAGTGATCATAAACCGGTTCAAATCTGTAACACAACAGAAGATCAGTGCACATAAACCACTTTCAAAATGGCTAAAACCAGTTTAAGATGAACCTGGATGGATGTAGTATCAGACTTAACTAATCTAGGTGAAATTGGTTTATTGAACTTCTGTCCCAGGACCCCTCCAGATTCAAGTTAATTCACAGTTCCTCAGCATCCCACAATGCTTTGCACCTCCCCCACAATGCCTGCCCCCCCCCCCCATGGGTGGGCTAGCTTTGGCCCAAGCTGTCAGCTCCAGCAGAGCAGGGAGGCATGCTTTAGCACCCCCTGGCTTCTGGCCTGGCCCACTGCAGGCTGCATTTCCAGAATCAAAAGTGAATGGCTGTTCACTTGCTTATCAATTCAATCTACGCAGTTTAAACTAACCTGCAAAAATTGAATCAATTCACCTTGCAGCTTTTTGACTGTCTGTATGTAGCCTATTGAGTTGGATTAAGGTTTTGGAGCTAACTTTTTGAATGTTTGGCTTTGCAACCTTAATAATGTTCTTTTGTATGCTGTTGTGTGCATAACCTGCATTATAAAACATGATTTTGATTGTAACACAAGCGAAAGTCATCACATTTTATATTCAAGGTCTCCAAGCTAAAAATGTAGTCTGTCAGCCCACTTGCAAAGAGTACGAAAGAATATGCCAGAGGCCAAATTTCTGGTCTCAGATAAGCTCTCTCTCTCTCTCCATCTAGTTAAAATTTATGCAGATTAGATACTTTTATTAGCTTATTCACTCATCCGCATAAGCTCTCTCTTCTTCAGAAAATATGTGCATCTCGCAATATGCATTTTGATGTAGTTTTGTTTAATCAGTAAAAGGGGACTTCTTTTGGCAAAAGAGAGAAGTAATCAACAACTAGCACACTCTTCCTATACAAATGTCTTTCCAAAATTTGGACACTTCAAGCCTGGTCCGATACTCGATTTCAAGTCACTGAGAATCTTTCCATAATTTGGGCAGCTCTGTGAATGTTGACACAATAAAAATTAATTTTCTTTTAGGCTCTTTGCCTACGTGGTTCTAATGTTAGTCTCTGTTGCTACATCCTCTCCTTACCTATTTCAGTTCTTTCATGTCAGCAATCTACCTTCCAGCATGTCCTCAGTCATGGACTCATTGTGTGTACCTCAAAAGGTTATCCACAGCTCTGCATGAAACAAGGAAAATCCTGTGTGATGGTATCTGTGGTTTCCTTTGTTTCCCAGGAAGCAATCAAATCATCTGATGTGTACACACAGCTTCATGTAACTCCACTCAAGTCAATGGAGTTATATCAGGACTAAATTAGCTCCAAGGAACATAGAATTGTGCGACTGTCCACGGATAGTAAAATACTAGCTAATAAAGAAAGACTCTGGAGTTGAGATTACAGGGCTGTAATAGCCTATTGTGTGGTAGGAAAAAATGGATTTATCTATTTTCAGTTAACAAAATGATTAAAGTAAACTACCCATTGGGCTCAGTCAAGGAACTCTCTTGAAAATATATTTGTAAGGGCTGGATCTACAGATGTGCGGAGTACACACGACTTGTAGTCAAACCAATGGAGTTGCAAATGTCCTGCTCAGATTTAAAAAGAAAAAAAAAAATCAGGCACCTGAGGCAGCTGGTCACCTACCAGTACATTTGGGAACACTTGCAGGGGTTGTGGGTGGAGGGGAAACTACAGCAAAATCCTGTTGACATACCAGTTCAGTCCTTCACTAGGGTTACTATCTTAGTTCACCCATTTCCATCCTGTGCCTGCAAATAACTGAGTAAATAAGAGCCTGAGCCCTGAAGATCAATAAGGCTGGCCTTGGCTAGTGAAGAGAGGGAGAGAATCCCAGAGCAGGGACAATATGCAATAGGAGGATGCTCCAGACCTTGGAAATTTTTGTCAAAATCTACTATTATGGTACTGCCAAAGCACAAACACCTATTCTCATATTTTTCTTTTTTATCAGCAACTGCTTCATTATGTCACTTAAATCACTTGATGCCCTTCCCTGGGACTTCTGGCAAGTCATCTACAATAATGAGGGAAACTTTAATATTGCCTCTGAATTACAGAACTACAAGGCACTGGCATTCCCAGAGAGTTTGAGATGCAAACCAATGCAGTTCATGATTCCTGGGAGCCACAAAGTCATTTACACAAAAGAAGCTGCAGGAATACTAATAATCTCTGAATTAATGGTAAGTGTTTTCATTCAAAGTAAGGAAATGGTTTATTTACCAGTGTTTAACCCATCTAGGAACATCCCCGCATTACATTTTATCTATCTAAAAGGCTCTCCTGATTTTTTTCAAATCTATGTGTGTTATGTCTATTTGCACTTTTTAACCTAATGTTATTCTGGGAAAAAGACTGTGACATAACTTTACAAGTCTTGTTCCAAATAGTAGAAAATACAACGAGAAGGAAGGAAGGAAGGATCCAGGGTTTGTGAATCTAATTAATTTCCAAAGAACTCCAAGCGGCTATCCTGAACGACGGCCATTGCAGGAAT